>NW_026942677.1:0-277500 GCF_024139115.2 Armigeres subalbatus | reverse complement strand
CGGTTTGGATCAGATTCTTGATCGCATCAGAAAACGCAGAAAACTAAAGAAGGTAAACAAACATTTGCTTCGAAAATATGACAGCCAACTTGTATAGGTTCGAAAATACAGCTGGGCGATAGTCCCATACACGCCCGTTTTAATCTACTCAGAGACTAAGTAAAATTGTATTGCCTTTTTGTTTTTTTCTCACGGAAATCTTACTCGTTTTCCGTAAAAAGGGAACAACTCAAAATTTGAGTACACGGACAGATATTTAAACACAAAACTTACGTAAAAAGTACTAAGATGAGAATATCGCATAATCTTTTACCCAAATTTAGGTAGTGTTCTCTTGTTGTATCATGATTCTTGCCAAAGATAAAGCGCGATGCATCAAACCCACCAATCAAACAATTTACCCACTAATGGGTACTTCTATATGCTATCTCTTTCTGCCTGCAGAAAAATTTACCCATTTTTTTTAAGTTCGGCGGCACAACTCATTAATGGGTTATGCCGCTGACGAGGCTACCGAAATTCAAAAAAGTACCCATTGATGGCTAAACGAAAATCTCCGTGCCCCGGGGTTGTTCAGTACAATAAGGGTCTGTTCAAATATTACGTAACGCAATAGGAGGGGGGAGTGTTTGATTTTTGTTACGCTTTGTTACGCAAATTATAGGGGGTGGGGGGCCGTCGAAATATTGTTACGCGTAACAAGTTATTTGGATGGACTATTTAAACACTACCGCTACATTAAAACATACCACAACGGTAGGACGTTTTACCCTATATGAATGTAATATGCACTAAAATTCCGACGTTACATCGATTTTTTGGTACATTGCTTCGATTACATCGATGGATATTACAATATTTTTTGCTGTGTATATAAAAGCTTTGCACTTAAATCGTGATCAGTTACTTTCATATATGAAAAATATGATTTTTTGCAAGCTCTATCAAGATAAATTTTAAGTGCAGCTCTAATGATATTTAATAACAAGCAGGGCTTGGATGAATGAAGCAACGAAAATAAGAATCGATGCTTCAGCACCAGATATACTCCCGAGGAAGATAGCCTCATGAGAGAACAGTTTCAAAGTGCATAGTGAAAAATGCTTCCCCGCTCCATATGACACTGTTGTACGAAACAGTTGGAGAGTGAAATCAAACACCCGCTAGTGCAGAGAATATTTTACTCTCTTGTCTCACTTATACTAAGTTGCGCATTTTTGTTGGAATGAATGTGTAAAAGAGAGGTAAATAATGCAGGCTCTCTCTTTCTCGCTTATATGGTTTTGTATTTACACAACACTCACTCGCATCTGAAACACTGCCGAAAAACGAAGGAAGCATCCTCATTTCACGCAGCCCTACTGAACGATGCCTCCTCGGCACTACCCCGCTTATGAAGATGCCACGTTCAAAAATCCCCACTTTCAATGTATAAAACGCTTTCCCCACTTTCTATGTATGTGATAAATGAAAACGTTCGATAATACAGATATAAAACTCGTGATGATTGATTTATTGCGTCTATCATTTTACTGATTCCCGTTTTTTCTCCCATAAGTTTGGCCGAGCACGGCTAGTTGGGATCAACAATCTACGTTCAGAGGAGCCCTCTACTTGATCTTCTTCTTCTTCTTCTTATTGGCATTACATCCCCACACTGGGACAGGGCCGCCTCGCAGCTTATTGTTCACTAAGCACTTCCACAGTTATTAACTGCGAGGTTTCTAAGCTAGGTTACCATTTTTGCATTCGTATATCATGAGGCTAACACGATGATACTTTTATGCCCAGGGAAGTCGAGACAATTTCCAATCCGAAAATTGCCTAGACCGGCACTGGGAATCGAACCCAGCCACCCTCAGCATGGTCTTGCTTTGTATCCGCGCGTCTTACCGCACGCCTAAGCACCAGACTTTCCGTTAGTCATAGGATGCCCATCACTGCGCAAATTCGGTCGGAGGAATGCCTCAAATTCCGGAAGGTACATCGCCATTGAGGTTAACGGTTTTTCCGCATAATCATGGACCATACGTAGACGGCATCTGTTATATTTGAAGAGAATAAGCACAGACAAACAGACATAACACATTGAACATTTACTGATCAAATTCATCGTCGTTCAAACACTAACGACATCTGTTGATTTCCGTTAGTTGGGCAAATCACGAACCAGATGACGGTAGTGAGCAAACGTCAAACTCGAGCAAAAACGATGCGCGCGCCACGAGTGATCGATTGGCTAACTAATGATTATTTGAATTGACCAGTAAATCAGTGAACGATGGAAATTTGAAGTGTTATGTCTGTTTGTCTGTGGCATAAGTGTTATTTTAGCGATGGTCTCACTAATAGTAGTTCACTATGTGTATCGACTGCGATCAGCCGAATGCCCGACTGATCAGCCGAATCCATCTGTGTCGTCACCTGTTCCCGAAAGCGCGTCATCACCGTTCTGTGTCCCAAGCTCGACTGACTGCCGCGTCGTTCATCGTACGCCTTCTATGCGGTCAGTAATGTGACTCAAAAACGTGTGTATGTGTATGTTGGCTTATTGACCGAGGCGTCACTTAACAGCACGTTCCATATAGTATGCATCTCGAGAAAATATAGAATACTGCGGCGTCCTGCTGGCTGCTTCTCAGGTAATCGCAACAGTCACTAAACACGACAGAGTCGATAAAAATCTTATCCACCGTATGCACTTGTCATGATGAACACTCTCCATGTACTCAGTGACTCCGGTTGCCTCTCACTAATACAATCGAGTACTGCTGTCATTTGGCGAAAAGCACGTGGTTTTGTTTTGAGAGGGAAAATTTTCCCTACACGCTTACTTCAGTTCGCCCAAATATAGGTGAAAAGTACCTAAAATCGCCAAAAAGTGCACATACGTATTTATGGGTAAAGTGACATTTACCTATATATGAGTAAACCGATTTCATCCCGAGGTTCACCCATAAATAGGTACTTGAATGACAGCGGTTTATTAGTAAATTTCACCCAAATTTGGGTAATTTTTCATTGTTTTTCTTTTGCTTGAGACATTCAAAATATTGAAATTTTCGAAATAATTGTTTAAAAAAGTATTATTATTTTTTATTCAAATTATATTTCAAAAAGATGCAGTACATAATCCATGATTTTAAAACTTACTGACTGGAACACCATATCGGAGCTACTGGTTACTGTTGGACCGGGAAAAGCAGGATCCATGTCTTATAGGTAGAGAAGCAGTATTTCAGATTTCCGGTGGCTGTTTTGGCGGAAATTGAAGTTTATGGAAGTCCATTCTCGTCTCGACGACGCTTGTGATCATATAGATGATAATGATCATTGTAATTATCGAAATTATAATTGTTTCCTATAAATCTATATCGTTTAGATCTCGGCCTCGGGCAATTTCGCGAATATTTCGCACTCTTTTTTGGTAGCTATTACCTTGCGCACGATAATCGTTACTTTCCGGTGCATCCATATCTGGTCAGCAGTACCAAGACACAGCCAGTGACCACTGCCACTACCACTGCCTCCAAAGATGTTTCGTTCAGTGCATAGCAGCCCTCCTCCGAAGTTCAAGCTTCGTGCAGCCACAGATACGTGCAGCAAATCCCATATTGAACTATCTTCTCTGAGGCGAAATCCTACATCCTCTTTACATAATCAATCTTCAGGATCACTTAGTCACTTAGGTCCTTCCATTCGACAGCTTCCACTCAGCGGTTCCACCACCAGGTCAATTGCGTCCATAATTTCTAGCTGCACCATTTTCACCTCCGTTGTCATCGTCGTATCTTTGGATGGTACCGAAGTAGATAGAATAGAGCGACCGGCGAAGATCACACGCCATTTCCGTCCCTACAAGCAGTCGGAGATGAAGTGTCATGGTAAGGGTTAAAGTGCCGAATCATTTCAACTTACGTTTTGACAAATGTTGATGGGTGTTGACCGCTGCCTTGCAAATCAGGTGGACTAAATCTGTTGGAGTACCCGTGAGTTGGATGTCATTTCGTTCCGGTGGACGACATATCTGCAAGATGGAAAATGGAGTCTTTTTGTGGACATTGGAGGCATGGATAACAAATCAAAACCAGGTGTGTGGTGTGTGGGTTTCACAACGGGTGTAAGCTTCTCTACTGCAGGTTGATGTTTATGTTGAACGTGGTGAAAAGGCAACAGAACACGCAGGATTTCAACGAAGGTGCTCCGGGCATTTGAAAGTTCCCAATGAATGAATTAAGGTTGTTGCCTTTACCTCCTGATGCTCCAGTGATTGAAATTGGATGCACCCCTTGTACAATACCTGCAGATGAAGGGATGAGACAGGAGGATTGCTGATTCGGTTCTTCATTTTTGTTGGTCGCGGATCTGCTGGGTTGGAGTCCGCTGTGGATGCTTCACCGTCTTATATTACACTGTAGCACCACACGCAAGAGAGATTATTTGATACCTAGAATTTATTGAATAATAATGAAAAACAGAAGATGTTATATTATATGTTCGGCATTAAATATTTACTTACATTTATTGGTCCACAATCCGCAAGAACAGAACAGTTTTCAGAGACTATCTTGGAATCTCGGATTATGTTCGACAACAATTTGAAAACAAAACCAACAGTCATTTTTTTTCACCCAAATATGAGTAAATTCATTCACTCATAAATTGGTAAAGTCACTTTATCAACAATATGGGTGAAATTTACCGATATTCTCAGTATATTTTACTTATAATATGAGTGAAATGTGCAATACCCAAATATGGGTGAATCAAGTACTCATAAATAGGTAAACTGAGCTAAGCGTGTATCTTTTAACCCGGCGGCTATCTTGACGTCTACCTTCGCAGTCGAGCCTGCGAGAGTAAGACCGCCGCGAAAGTCTAGAAAAAGATAAGCACGACAATACAATGTACTTCCGATATGACCGTTACACTAGGAATAGACAGTCTCATATACTGTTTCAACAGTAGCTCAGATGGTAAACGGCCAAAACGACCATATGAGTAATGGGCGGTTAAGTATAATTAACATTTAAATCCGGTCGTTTTTTCGAACAAAATTTTCGATGTACCATACATCAGTTGGTAGATGTACAATTGAAGAACTATATAAGGGTTCTTTCTAAAACTACGTAACGCTAAAATAAGATTTATTGTTCGAATCTCGTAATGCGGATGATATTTCAACATTATATTGTATAATATGAGGAAAAATTTGGTCGAGAAAATGAACGATTTGTTTTATAGTAACATAACTTAATCGCTCTTTCCTCATATTGTAAATTGGTGGAATACCATTTTTCGTATTGATGAAAAAAATGAGGTACACTCTTAGATAGGATAATCTAAAAGTCGGTAAAAAATACCGATAATCGAACTAAAGTGCACATACCTAAATTGTCGGTAATCATCGATTACTTAAAGTTAGGTAATGGTGGTAAACAAGAGCTGTCGATAAAAAATACCGATTTTCGATCTTTACTTTTTACCAAAAAATAGGTTTTTGATGTTTGTTTTGGTAGCGCAAAAACGTTAAAAATTACGTACAAATAGGTTGTTATTTAGTGTTTTGATTTAAGAAAAACAAAAAATTCAAATAATCATGTTTTTATTTACAAAGATGAATATGGGAGCTTCCCAAGTAACCAAAAGTTCCTTTAAGAGTACGTTTTTCGCTTAATCAGCTTCACTGAGCTGCTTAAGCTAAAAACGTACTCTTAAAGGAACTTTTGGTTACTTGGGTTGGAATGCATGATGAATAAATTACCGCTTTTGATTAATCTACCGATGCAGGAATACCTTATATGAATACCTAGCGACCTGGCAAACGGTTCCTAATCTTATCAATAAATATATTTGTCGGTCTACAAGTATTTTCCTATTACGGGAGGACCATTACAGGACCATCTTTGGTGGTGTTCAAGAAAACGGTGTGTGGCGACGTAGAATTCCAGACAGAAACAGTACAAGTGGCGAGCATGATGGGGCGCAACCGCGGCTGGAGGGATGTCGCTGAGAAGCGAGTTTTGTTGATTAATTTTTATCTGTACAGAAGTAAAGTTCACTTAGTCAACTAAATAAATAATTGGAAAACTTGCACTGCTAAGCAGACCTTATTAAGGGTGACATGTTGAGGTCCTGGTTCATACTGGAAGTATTCCGGTTGGAAATTT
Source organism: Armigeres subalbatus (assembly GCF_024139115.2). Classification (NCBI taxonomy): domain Eukaryota; kingdom Metazoa; phylum Arthropoda; class Insecta; order Diptera; family Culicidae; genus Armigeres; species Armigeres subalbatus. The sequence continues at coordinate 271,330 of NW_026942677.1, read as the reverse complement.
TCATTACTTCCCAGAGTATTGATTTGCGCCCCTAAAGTTCTGGGAGGAATTGAACAACAAGAAATCCTTTTTCCGGAATCCTGCAAAAAAAACAAAAGTTTATATATTATTTGCGAGGAAATCTGCTCTTATTGACCGACCCGAGGATCGACCACTTACCATCTGTTTTTTAGAAGAATTCTGCGACAGTAACAGGAAGTTCCGGAACCGCAGAACAGGCACAGCAGTTTTCCGGTTAAAAATGTTCATTACAGACTTCTCAGAGTTCTGATTTGCCGCTCTAAAGTTCCGGGAGGAATGGGACACCAAGAAATTCTTTTTCCGGAATTCTGCAAAAAAAAGTTTATAATATTTTATTATTAAAGTTCAAATTTGTGAGGAAATCTGCTCTTATGAATCGACCGCACTTACCATCAGTTTTCCGAAGAATCCTGCGGCAGGAACAGGAGGTTCCGGAACGCCAGACCAGGTACAGCAAGAAATATTATTTATGTTTACAAAGTCAAGAAAAATCTAATTTTAGGTAAAAAATAACGTCCTCGTCTAAAACGTCAAATACTTAAAAGTAAGTAAAAATTAACGAGAATTATCGCTAATTTTTACCGATATTTCTAGTAAACATCCAGTACCTAATTTTAGGTAAAATAAAAACCTAATTTTAGGTAATCTTATCTAAGCGTGTAGTGCAGACGTACTGTTGCGATAGATGATTCACACTTAACTCATTTCACCGTATTCGGTAAATTTTACCGAAATCTCAACAGCAGAACTGCTCGGTAATTTATTTTACAGATTTTTTGTAATTTTTTCCATTGCTCAAATGTCAAAATCACCGAAAATCAGTTTAATTATTTACCGAACAGTTCTGCTGTTGAGATTTCGGTAAAATTTTACCGAATTCGGCGATTTATTTTAAGTGTGTTCGTACTGTTTTACAAGTATTGTTTGGAATGGTTTTGAAAAAAAAACCGAATTCGTTAGTTGGGCCGAGGTCGTGGCCCAACCAGCGAATCGCGACTGTACACTGAGGAAAATGGACGTATGATTTTCAATCAAACGCCTTATGAAAATTTGCCACAAGGAATCGGTATGAATTTCAATATGTTGCCTTATGAATGATAATTTTCATTTAAAAAAAAGTGAAGTGCGGCAGACTGCATTCGAACCATGGACGTCGGGGTTAGGAGGCCGATATGTAGACCACACGCCCATCGACGCTTGTAAAGTCGGGAAGGTAACTGCGTATAAGAAGCACTGCTGGTGAAATAATCGGTCGAAGATTCATAAGGCGCCAGTTATGAATTTCGATAGTCCAGTTCGCTGAGTGTAGTTCAGAACTATGCGGGTACCGCTCGCGGAAAGCTGGATAGCGGAAGGTTTTAATCTATGCGGGCCTGCACTGCCGTGTCAAGCATATCTGTCCCATGTCAAAAAATATGCAACTGAGAAAAATGCGATTGAAGTTGAAAACATATTTTTCAGTTTGTAGCTAAATTACCCCATGAAATTTTGATTAATAAACGTATATCGATGAAAATAGTGTATTTCTCAAGGGGTGTCTCACATAGATAAAATTGAATTTATTTGCTAAAAATCAACCAAGCAACCAAAGTGACTTTATTTCGATGTAAATCGAAACTATTTAGACTCAAAAGTTGATTTTAGCAACGCAACGATTTTAGCATCAGCTGTCAAATTGAACAGCGACAATGATTGTCAATATCGATATGACGACGCCTGCACAAGTATAGAGTTGAATTTGTTAAATTGTTATATACCTGTAGAAATTATAGAGCTACTCGTACAACACTTTGTTTTTCAGAATACGCAAATTCTGTCTGATAGCCATATCATAGACGTCGTCACCTGCAACCCAGAGTCCTATAAAAGTTATGCTTTATGTCCTGCGTACTTTTTAGCAATTTTGTCCAGTCGCTGATACGTTGCTGCTTTTGGAGTTCATCTACAGCTGCCCCCACACAATTATTCTCCCTGTACACATAAGAACAGAAGCCACCGCGGATTATTAACTAGCACATTCGACTTTGGGGTAGTTGAATAAATTAATTTAGTAAACGAAATATATTAGAAAACCCCGCTCCGACTCGTAGTATGAAGTATGAACAACAGACTTCTACCACACTACTCTCAGATTGAATTAAACTGAAGACGAACGATTCATGATCTTTGAGTGATCTGAAAATGAAAATTCATTCTCGAGTAGCCTAGCAGTAGTTAAGAAAATGGAAGCTACTACTCAAGTGTTTGTACGCGGGAACCTGGTCACAGAAAATCAATTATCAATTCTCGTAAACGAGCAAAGCATACGAGCTATCGTACCAAACAGGCTGCCGAATATAGATGGGTAATAAGACTAAAAAATGTGAAAATTGTGAGCATTAAAATATCACATTTACGGCCCGGAATTTGCAAAACCTTAGTCTCCATTTGCACTAAAAATATGTCCAACACTGGGAACAGGATTTTCTCATGAGTCATCTAAGCTAGAGATCAAACTAGAGATAGTATCGTTCTGAATCATTAACAACCAAAACCTGAAATTAAAAAGCAGTTTATTATTAATCTAATTTAAATAAAAATGATAAATTCAGGTTCTCATCCTCATGTTCAAATTTATTTGTTGATGAAAAACAATTCGATTGATGTCATTGGTAACATGTAAAATCCACGATTGCTTGGATAACAATTACAGTTCAGTGTCGCAGAAGGTGTGTTGCAATTTTGATTAAATGGTACCAGTTCATAAAAATCAATACAAATCGACTTTATTTCGATTGAAATTTGCTGTCATTGATAGCTGTGAGACACCCCTTGGTATTTCTAATGGCTTAGTATGTTTCAAAAGATAAACAATGTTTTTTTAGTGGAATTTATTCAGTGGGACATTTATGCTGCGAAATTGAAGACAAAATTGATAATTCCAAGCATATTTGTCCCAGTGCTAAAGTATCATCTGGATAACAACCTGTTTCAAATTAGATGCATTAAATCTTTTCAAAGCGTATTGTAGTAAAGGGCCGTACACTAATAACGTAAGCTTTTGGGGGAGGGGGCTTACGCTCCATAGAAAAAAATATGTATTAAAAAGCTGACATGGGGACGAGTGTGTCTGAAAACCCCAGAGATATTATATCTTACATAAGTATAAGGACAGTGAGAATTGGTTCCTATACATAATTTAATCCTGAAATAAGTTCTGGTCAGTGGCGTAGCCATGGGGGTGGTTTTGGACATGAACCCCCCCACCTCAGAGACAAAATTTTTTTTTTCGAAGGAAAAATGTTCGGAAAGCTCCCTCCAGACCAATTTTCTGGCTACGCCACTGGTTTAGGTGCATTATGTTTCAGCGCAGATGGATTTTTGGAAGAAGCATCAAAATCAGATTACGTGGTAAAGGCTCCGTCAGACGTTGCAAGCAAATCACTCGTGCGAGCGAATGATTCCTGAGAGCACTCGCAATTGCAGTCACACGTAGCAATTTTTTACTTTAAGCAAATGACAGATTTACTCTCATGCAAATATAAACAAAAACGAAAAACTTGTTTTTCGGCCACAAAATCTAATTTCATTCCTATTTTTGCAGTGCAACACTGCCACCTGAAAACGTTTTCACTTTTGCGAGCGAAAAATTTGCTAGTGCTGCACTAGCAAGCGCAATTTCGTTTCTGCGAGTTGAAAATTTTTAACGCTTAGCAGTCACACATTGCAAGCGAGCGTTTGCTTACGAGTTGTCATTTGTTTGCATGCAATCACTTTCAGTGTAGTCAGACAGGAAATTTTTTGACAGTTGTCACTTTCTGCGAGCAAAATGCTCGTTGCGAGTGATTTGCTTGCAACGTCTGACGGCACCTTAACTCAATACCGCAATACTGCGATGGTGTTTGATGATTCCTATAAAATTTATTTCAGATTAGCATCTGATGTGTCGAGTGGAAACTTCCACCTGTGTGTGGTGCGTGTGTGAACATTTGTAAACACATGTTAAGGACCATTTATTCGTAATAAGTTGCACTCGACGGGAAATTTGGCCCCATTCCCGAGCAAAGTCTGAAAACATAATGAGAGCATATAGAAAACATATTTTGATATTGATATAAAATCGATATCATAATTTGTTTTCAAATATGAATCATCATGACTGATTACATATTTTGATCTCATTTTGCTATTGATTTCTAAATTGTATGATCTGACATCAAACTGCCCGAGTTTACAATGTGTACTTATTTTGTTATCGGACCCAATATCAAAATTAGTTTTCGATTTGCTCTCATCGATAGCAGGAATAGTTTTCGATTTGATGTCACAGTAAGATTTTTCTGCTGTAGATTTTGATCTTTTAACCGTTAAAACGACCAAAAGGATATCAACCTGAGTTATCATAATTAGGCGATTTCACTACAACAAAATTAGTTATCGATTTGCTCTCAAGCTTTGCTCGGGTTGTTTGCTATTGAAAATCGATTAGTCACTTCCGAAGCTATTGCAAAAATCTTGTATATATGTAAATTAATTGGGCCTACCTTGTAGCCATGCGATTAGAAGCACGACTACAAAGCGATGATGCTTAGGTGGCTTGGTTGGACTCACGGTCAAAGGAATTTTCGGGTGCAATTAGGTATAAAAGTATTATCGTGTTAGCCTCATCATATACGAATGCAAAAATGGTAATGCCAACAAGGAAAGAAGAAAAAGTCTAAATGAATACATAGAATGCGAATAAAAATGAGAGACTATTCTCACTCAAATTTTAATATAAATCATCTTAATATGCTTCAATTATTACTTTTCAATTTTCATAATGCACAAGAAAGGCATCAACGATGATAGGTGGATTAACCTTTTTACCCATTGAAACTATACCACAACCCATATTCTTTCTCTGAATGATTTGATAATGAAAATTGGCCTCTTCGAAGTAATTTAATACATGTTATATGAAATTTGTTTCAATGGGACAGTTATGCTTGGAAATTCTACACTCAAATAAATCGAATGATAATTTCTATGTGCGAAACTCGCATAGAATTTATTGATGGTATCAGGCTGTAGGGTTAAGTGCACCTGATGATAAATATATGCGATCATATTGAACTGCATTACTAATTTGAAATAATTTTAAGTGCATAGGATATTGAAATTGAACTATAGTTCACCGCACTTAAAATTTATTACGAAGGCAGTCAACGAATCTCGAGTGGCTTCGTCAACAACAAAACTTAAAAAACAACGCAGAAGGCAAGCTGCTCAACAGTAGTTTACGCGGTTTATCTCAAGGATTACATTTCAAAATCAACTGTATCCATCATCAAAAATAGTTGTGAGGTAAGTAGGAAGTAAAATATATCTATTTTACAAAATATTGAATCAACAATTCTTTGCTTTTAGAATCCGGATAACGTGTTCTTACTGGACCAGTTATGTCGATCATCTCACCATAACCAATGATCATAAGGAATCTGAAAAAATGTACATTAAAAGGCATAGATTTTCACGAGGAAGATAATTCCCGATGAAATAGAAGCAAAAAAACGAAGATACTAGTTTTTCCATGCCGAGAAATGACGGAAAAGATAGCACATTCCCCAAAAAACGCGTCCCGCATGTGATATACAGTGTTTTTGCATGTTATGTTCGGGATTTTCCGGCTGGGAAAGAAAAAGGAACCGTTTCGAAACCTTCAATGGCGTAGTTTTATCGTTATGGGAATAAATATGTAAAAATGTAACAAAAAATTGAAAATAAATAGTTTTCTAAATTCATTGAATAAACAATTATTTCATTCTTATTACTGTTAAATTATAGCCAAAAAATGGAAAATATGTGCAAGCCTAATGGTTAGCAGCGAATTAGTTTCCTCGTGAATTATAAGTGCAGCCCTAATGAAGAAATCAATACATTCGCACATAAAACTTATGATCACTGAATCGGAATATTTCTATTAGCGCCGCACATATTTTGAAAATGCAAAGTACACTGGTCAAAATATAAGTGCGGGGCACATATACACAATATGCATTTTATTCTGAGTGTACAATGGGACAAAATGACCCGATATTTTTTCGCCAAGTTTTCGAACAAACTATATGTATTTATTTGTTCACAACAAAATATACATTAATCTAGAACGTTTGGTGCATAAAACTCAAAAATGATAAAAATCGACATGCACTCTTAGATAGGATAATCTAAAAGTCGGTAAAAAATACCGATAATCGAACTAAAGTGCACATACCTAAATTGTCGGTAATCATCGATTACTTAAAGTTAGGTAATGGTGGTAAACAAGAGCTGTCGATAAAAAATACCGATTTTCGATCTTTACTTTTTACCAAAAAATAGGTTTTTGATGTTTGTTTTGGTAGCGCAAAAACGTTAAAAATTACGTACAAATAGGTTGTTATTTAGTGTTTTGATTTAAGAAAAACAAAAAATTCAAATAATCATGTTTTTATTTACAAAGATGAATATGAGTTGTCCCAAGTAACCAAAAGTTCCTTTAAGAGTACGTTTTTCGCTTAATCAGCTTCACTGAGCTGCTTAAGCGAAAAACGTACTCTTAAAGGAACTTTTGGTTACTTGGGTTGGAATGCATGATGAATAAATTACCGCTTTTGATTAATCTACCGATGCAGGAATACCTTATGTGAATACCTAGCGACCTGGCTAACGGTTCCTAATCTTATCAATAGATATATTTGTCGGTCTACAAGTATTTTCCTATTACGGGAGGACCATTACAGGACCATATTTGGTGGTGTTCAAGAAAACGGTGTGTGGCGACGTAGAATTCCAGACAGAAACAGTATAAGTGGCGAGCATGATGGGGCGCAACCGCGGCTGGAGGGATGTCGCTGAGAAGCGAGTTTTGTTGATCAATTTTTATCTGTACAGAAGTAAAGTTCACTTAGTCAACTAAATAAATAATTGGAAAACTTGCACTGCTAAGCAGACCTTATTAAGGGTGACATGTTGAGGTCCTGGTTCATACTGGAAGTATTCCGGTTGGAAATTTTCATTACTTCCCAGAGTATTGATTTGCGCCCCTAAAGTTCTGGGAGGAATTGAACAACAAGAAATCCTTTTTCCGGAATCCTGCAAAAAAAACAAAAGTTTATATATTATTTGCGAGGAAATCTGCTCTTATTGACCGACCCGAGGATCGACCACTTACCATCTGTTTTTTAGAAGAATTCTGCGACAGTAACAGGAAGTTCCGGAACCGCAGAACATGCACTGCAGTTTTCCGGTTAAAATGTTCATTACAGACTTCTCAGAGTTCTGATTTGCCGCTCTAAAGTTCCGGGAGGGATGGGACACCAAGAAATCCTTTTTCCGGAATTCTGCAAAAAAAAGTTTATAATATTTTATTATTAAAGTTCAAATTTGCGAGGAAATCTGCTCTTATGAATCGACCACTTACCATCAGTTTTCCGAAGAATCCTGCGGCAGGAACAGGAGGTTCCGGAACGCCAGAACAGGTACAACAGAAATATTATGTTTACAAAGTCAAGAAAAATCTAATTTTAGGTAAAAAATAACGTCCTCGTCTAAAACGTCAAATACTTAAAAGTAAGTAAAAATTAACGAGAATTATCGCTAATTTTTACCGATATTTCTAGTAAACATCCAGTACCTAATTTTAGGTAAAATAAAAACCTAATTTTAGGTAATCTTATCTAAGCGTGTGGGACAGATATGCTTGGGACGGCAGTGCAGGAAGATTAGAAACCATTCAATGAACAGTAAATTTTTATAAGGGTAGCACAGCTCTATTTTCGAACCATTTATAAATAAGAAAAAAAAAACACCAGCCCTGTAAGCAAGATGTCAGATGACAGCTGTGGCAACGGACCAAACTGACTGACTAGTGCTGTCCAATGAGCAGCTCGAAGTAGCTCGAAGTTGTTCCCGTCCTGCTCGTTCTTTGTTGTCAACAAATGGGCATGAGCAGGACAGGAAGAAACTTCGAGCTACTTCAAGCTCTCATTGGACAGCACTACTATCATCAGCTGGCTTTTGGCAGAATGATAACAGTTTCCCAAAGTAAAAATAATTCTCATAAAATCGAGAAAAGTGTCGTCACATTCGTCTGAATTTACGTATTTTAGCATTCCTCAGGTTCTTACTAGACGAGCCCCTCTCGCGAGTGGTTGTTAACGTGGGTAAAAAAATCGCATTGGTGTGCAAAAAGTAGCACCGCCGTTGGTTAGTGCGGCGCAAAAAATCTTCGATCCATTTATTCTCTGGCTATTGAAATCGACGAACAATGCCAGAGTAGTAAACAAAGGATCGCCAGTGCCTCCCAGATTGTGTGAACTTTATTGAGTTTTGGCCAGATTGATTTCGGTGACGGAAGTGAATCGTGCAGCTTGCGGGTGACGAATCGTGCGTGTTTGTGAAAACTGAATTACCACATCGTTTGTTATATAACCGTATATATGAGATAAAGTAGAACGATCTTTAGAATCGGAGTGGTGAATGAATGATTGTTGGAATTTTGAGGCGCGTATCTGTGAGTTGTGGCTCGTGTGTATAAGCAGAATGGGCTGCTACGAGCTTAGCTAATCCACAGGTGTCAAGTCTGGAAGGAACGATGATAAAACTTCTACAGCAACGAAATCAAACGACAAGATACGGTCTCGGACTGGTATGCTGATCAAACGGGTGCGAACGCTTCGGACCGTGTAGATTTTTGGCAACGATAACGACGACGGCTGGCTGCGGTGGCGGGTGCCGGCGATTAGGTTCTAAATTTATTCAATCAAAACTTGTAGGAAGTGTCCCGCACAGGCTGTGCGAGGAAAGCAGATACAAAGCGCTCAAAATTCCATCATCAAGCGAAACGACAGCCCAGGCGATGGCCGTTGTGAGGGCCGGACAGGACCTGAATAATGCCCGGGGGAGCCCCGGGGTTGTGTCTTGGCGAGAATTCGCCTGCGGTTGGGGAGCGGCCTTCGTCAACATCACGGTCACATATCCCATCTACAAAATGATATTTAGACAAATGTTGCATGGGGTGCAGCTGAATCAGGCCTTCGGGCAGATTCGTAGCGAAGGAATTACGTATCTGTATCGGGGAATCTTTCCGCCGTTGGCGCAGAAAACGATTTCCCTGTCGTTGATGTTCGGTGTGTACGATGGGACGAAGCGACCGTTGGTGGAGTTCTTCGGAATGAATGAGTACGCGGCCAAATCGCTTGCTGCAATGGCAGCGGGCTCAGTGGAAGCGGTGCTGATGCCATTCGAACGGGTACAGACCTTACTGGCCGATGCAAAGTATCATCAAAAGTATAGGAATACGCATCACGCGTTTAGGTAAGCGCTTTTTTTACTTCCCTTGTACTAAGTGTTCGTGCAATTATTATTAATTGATTTACTCGCAATATGTTTTATTCGACGGGGGTTTCGTTGTTTCATTATCAAAACTAATCAAATTGAGATCCAATTATGGGGTCAAACGTTATGGCCAAAATACTTTTTATAACACACGAGAAAGGCATTAACACAGCTATGTGGATTATTCAGAGTTTTTGACAATGGTACAAAATGATAATTGCCCAATTACCTTTTTTTCATAGAGTGGAATTAGAATTGGTGTATATTCTTGTATCTAGCAACCAGGCTTTCCAAATGTACAGCCTTTCCGCTGCAGTCAGTTTGGAAGAGCACTAACTGTCGCATTGCATGCTATCAGTCGCTCCATGCTGCTTACTTCTCATTCAACCCGAAGTGTCGTAGCGACGGCATGCACGAACGCACGATGGACGCTGTTGCCAAACTTTCGGCATCACAGCAGCTAGTTCGACATTGTAGCGCCGTGGATGTAGTGAGTCGGATGGGCTGTTCATTGTAAATGTTGTCTTGTGTGCTTTGACGCTCATTCGTCGTCATGAAGACAGCCGGCATTACTCGAAGAGATTCTTCGGTTTTTCGTATGAACTGTCAATAAAACAGTTTGCTCGCGGCTGTCATGGGTGGCTATCTAATGTGTGTTAGTAGAGCTGATTTGACGCTCCAGCTAAATTTGGTACATCCTACTCTTAACCATCCTCAATTTTCTTCTCTGCTTATTTCTGTGGTTTTCTGATGCCAAGAGAAACAATTAAATTGATTTCACAAAACAGCTGTAAAAATGGCTATTTGCGCACATAACCCGTACAGCACGCACGCGGTTCTGGAACGCTCATACAGGCTCGCTCGTGCTGTGTATCACGAGCGATGTTTTTTTGTAAATAGTGTTGTACAAAATACGTGCGTGCTCAAGTGTTAAAATTTTAACTGTCCGGATGTGGGGTACAGCGGCTGGATTCCGAAAATGATTCTACATTACAATTTAACGATATATCCAGCAAAGTTAATTAAAATATGGTTCATTTTTACCATCTCCACATAATCATAATGCGTCCAATCAATTTTAATATTATTGATTCAAACCTGCTTGTTTATAACATGTGGATCAGATATTCCATAAAGGCAAAGGACTTTGTAATAGCTTCCTTTTGTTCTGAAGGGATTTCGGCAAGTATTGTTTTAAGAAGTGTCCCGGTATTAGAAGGTGTTCGGCGTGCGCTGGGCGATCTCCCCCTATATGTTCATGTTTTGTCCGATAAAAATATTTAATGTTGTGCTTCTGAGTCACATATAAAAGTGAAAGACAAATTTGAAATGCTACTTAATAACTATTGAATTACTCACAACTCATTTTTCACCTTTTATAAATGATAAATTTTCAATTATTTTTTTCAATTTTTTTCACGATTATGTAATATTGATTCTAGATAGAAATGGTTTTCTAATTTGATTTTCCTTCTCTCCGTTGGATGCGTCCCTTTAGAACTTTTCGGAATTGTGTCATTGGTGAAGGAAGGACGTTTTTGAATGGTTTAATATTACTAACTATTTTTTTTTGAAAAAAAGTCTGATTTGATTTTCCATAAGATTTCTTAAAGAATTTGATAAGATCTTTCTCGTAGAATTTCTAAAGGAATTACCAATAAATCGTCCCGGAAATAAATTTTCTGTGGCTTTTCCATAGCAATTTCTTGTAGAGTTCTTTACATAGGATTTTTGTGGATTTTCTGGAAGTGTTTTCTGTGCAACTTGTTTAACAGGGTGGCCACTGAAATTCGCTTTTTAAATTCCTGGTTTTTTCGCTTTTCCCGATAAGTTTCGTCATATTTTCCGGTTTTTTTTTTACTTGTAAAGAAATCAGGGTAAGAGTTTATGAACTGAAACTTGGTATTTTTATTTGTGACAAAACCGGAGGTCAATACATTTTACTTTTCGATACGGATGCAGGGTACACTTCTCAAGTTTGAAAAACGAGCGCTTCACGAAAAATGATAGACTTTCGTAGCTAATAAGACATTCACATTCCAATCGAATTTCTACACCAATTTTTCGTAAGCATTATTTTTTCTATTCATCTTTAATTTGGAAGGCTAATTTGCCGTGAAGCATTATGGCACACATATTTTTTAATACAATATTTCAAGATTCCATTACAATATTGGTAGTTTTGGGGAACCGAAAGACTTGCGGTTTTTTTCAAGGTGGTAACAATAAATTCCTCCAATTATTTGAAGGTACGAATATGTTGGATATTCCATTAGTTTAGGCTACACATTTTATAGTAGTTTCGTATTCTACTTCTACACTGCCGTAATCTGAAAAAGTGATCTATACGCCATTTTCCAAAAATGGCGTTAACGAGTACTACTCATCGAGCTCTTTAACAGAAAAATGAAAAACATACATGTTGTAAAATGGCTGTTACGTCACTTTTCCAGATTACGGCAGTACAGTTTGTACAGTCAATTATAGGGCGAACCTTTGAAATAGATACAATAAATTGGCAACAACGTTATATGCGAAATGCTTTGTTCATCAGGCACACTGAAATTGAGTGCTTCATGGCCATGTAATTAGTGTCAACCAGCATTTGCTCAATATGGTAGTACTACATTAGCACGTAATTACAATGGTTTGATTCTTTTCTTAGTTGCAAAACTTTCGTAAGTTTATATGTCACAGGCAATAGACATTGCATGACTTTCTAGTGTGATTCTTCCTTTCTAGAGCATAATGTTCACAGAAAACAGTGAAACGCAGAGTATCTTATAGTATAGCCGGAATATGTATTGTTAATGTTCAGCTCTTGGTTTGATCTTACTCAGCAGACTATTTAAGAATACCTTCCTGACTAGCTGAAGTTTTTCAAATTATCGCAAAATTATGTGAAGAAAGACACAATTATTTTTGATACAGTAAATCAAATTAAATCCACTTAAATCGATGTTTTGAACAGAATTTAGGAATGAAGTAAGTTAAGCAGTGTATAACCGAATCGTAGTAAATGGTATTGCTTTTCTAAAAATCCAAAAAAATATAAAGCAACTAATTTGAACAAATTTAACCCGAAGACCTAAGTCTTTGTTTCCGATCAAAATCATTATTTTGTTTTCTAAATTGAATCTAAATCTAGCAATCCGATGCGTAGATTAATCAATTATTTTTGTGTTTCTAGAATTTTGTTTTCATTTTTTTCAGTTTTCTATCCATTCGAATCAATATTATTCAAAAGTTTGAACGTTTCCTTCCGTAACAAGTTGAAAAATAAAATAGAGTATATGTTTCACCATCAAAACCTCAAAAAAATCTAGTGACAACACAAACTAAATTTGAGAAAAAAATCTACTTAATTTTTGTATCTCATACACACTATGTACTAAAACCAAATAATTCAGTTAAAATGCGTCTGAGTAATAAACATTAAAGAGTTTTTTCCTGAAATCAACTTCATTAAAAACTATGAAACGTTTTGAATGTAACTTGACGAAACATTATTGTTCAAACGAGTCATTCAGTTATTATTTTCATATTCATTCACTAACTGAAATCTGACTCGCTTCCAAAAACTCATTTTTGAATCAATTTCATATTTTATAGATGAAGTGAAAGTTCTGGATTGCAGTTTGGTCATGCTGGTTTCCAGAAATCGATTTTGAAGTCTTTCAAGGCTAATTTTTGGCGTAATTTCCTGAGCTTCGAGTTCTGGAAATGCTCACAACATTCTGTAACAATGATCCCAATAAATGTAATCATTGTCTAATTCCATGACTTATCACATTTCCTGCTTATTCGTCTATTTGGCGTCCTTCTGGAAGATCCGAAACATCATTAAACTTGCTTTGATGGACCTTATTGGGATTCGGGGCATACGTGTAAATGAACAGTTCATAAAACTCATCCGTCTCTGAATAGCGAATGATTGACGTGGCCCGTTCTCATGAATCTGAGTAGCCACCGAAATTCCTCCGGAAAATTCGGAGCCTCCGTAAAAGTGGTCAATTCACGATACTCATAGCGCCCGGAGACCCATAGTGCTATATACCAATCGATTCAAATTGCACTATGGATTCAGAAAAATTACTTAAAAAAGTGTCACTCATTTTTTGCCACTTATCTCTAACAGCTCGCAACAAAATGCATTCAACACAGAATCCTGTCCCATTGTTTCCTATTTAAAATTGGCCAGTTCGCACTATGACCTCGGAAGTTATGGCCAAAATACATTTTATTTACAGAAAAATCACCTAACAAAATATTACTCATTTTTTTGGCCCTTATCGTTCGCCGATTTGCTCACAACAAGTTTCGCTCATTCCCATTGAAAATTGGCCAGATCGAACTATGGGCTCCGAAGTCTTGTCTTGTCTTGTCTTAGCACATGGGCTCCGAAGTTATGGACAAAATTTAGTTTTTTACTCAAGAAATGCGTAAATAATCCTCAATTTTTTAAATAGTGTTATCCATTACTCTTGTTGAATTACAGTTATTAAAAGCTTAATACCTTGAAATATTATTCCAACAGTGACTTGTTTGATGCTGATTGCATAGGTCATACTTGGTTTTCTAAAATGTAATGAAAGTATATTCAGATTAATGCTCGTAAAATGCCATAAATAATCAACTATCCAACTGAATAGGCACTCAAAATAGTCTTATATGCACTCTCAATATTTTGAAAGTATTGTGGATTTTGAGCAGATTTTGGAAATTATATATTAACTTAAATTTTTCATTTTTTACTTCTTTTTTTAATTATCAACGCATTCAGGCTTTTGATTGATTATTTTTTGCACAATTCAACTTAATAAAATGTTATTTTCAATATGTTGCAACGTTATTACAAACAATTTACAAACAAATATGTACAAGAAACAGTAATGACACGATTTCTGACATGTCCAAGTTTTGACTGCCGCTAGAATGAATTTTAAAAGTTTATAGAGAAGGAATTGGAAATTATAATTTTTTTAGAAGTCTATATTACAATCACAAACATGTGTCCGGAACAACGTACCGTATATACACTTTCAGCTCTAAGCCATTAATTGCTTTTTGTGCTGTTTAGACCACCCTAATGATATTTTCTCGTTACATATTAAGGTTCCCCCAAACACACGCGACGCGAAAGTAGCGACGCGATTCTATCACTTGGCGACAGCGATTCTGTCGCCGTTGGTATGGAAGCGTAAATAGAACATTGCCTGCAGCGACCCAACGATAGAACCGCTGCGACTAGTTGTCGCCGTCGCGGCGATGAAATCGCTTAGGTTTGGGGGAGCCTTTATAATGAACGAGAAAGGCATCAACACCAATAGGTGGGATAATCTGTTTTTTTTAATTCGTTTCTTTTATCTCACAGCTCTGGCGAAAAAAATAACTTTAATACATAATATTTTGTAATGTCAAGAAACCAGAAGCGATGACTAAGAGATCGATGGAAAACTGAGAGATTCGATTAAAAAATCACGGAGATAATGAAAATTTAGTTACACTTTTTTCTACACGAATGTATCCGTGTTAGTTTTTTTAGCGGATGTATCCTAGTGTTAACCGATCTCTAATAAAATGTTATTAAGACCTTACATTGTTTGACATTTCCTATGAAATTTTTCGTCTTTTGAAATATATTAGAATCCCAAGTCAGTCGGGCAATAGAACATTCTAGCGTATCGGATAAACCTGTCGTTAGCTGTACGGGTACAAAGGAAATGCAAACTCAATTTTGTATATACGTATTAACCTTAAAATAATTATTTACTCTAAGTACTGAAATAAAATGTTAAAATATTCAATACATGTTCGTTAGGTGAATTGTGAATCAAAAAACTCTTTAGTGTAAATACTTTCATAGCCATACTTCCCATAAACAATTTTAAGACACTCCTCAGGAAACTAAAAGCATGGAAGTGATCCATGTGCAAGGCAATACATATTTAACGAATACTTAATTGATACTCTGTTTCGGAATCGAATTACGAACTAATTACGTTCGAAGATGCTAATTACTTTTTTCTGTATTAATATACAGTCAGTCTCAAAATTGAGCGTACAGTATGGATTAGATGAATAAATTCGAAAATTACAAAGGAAATTTAATTGTTGGCTCGGTTGTTTTTAATGCATTTCAATATTCATCCCTTCCTTCAATGTATGCGTACATAAATTGGTTGAAATTTTTTCTCTAAAGTTCATTTATTTGAAAATAATCTTAAAATACGCCTATTAGATGTGACAAAATTGAGTGTACAGCTAATGTTTTTCTTAAAATTTCTTATTATAAACACGATTAATGTAATTTAATGTTATTTTTTCATGGTTATATTTATAATAATAAATATCCGCTACTTAAACATTCAATGTTTTGAAATTAAACCAAAAAATGGTCAAAATGGCGAATAAGTAAGATATGCTATTTAACAATTCAATGCTGCTGGGCAAAATAGATGCCTCAAGATATGGATTTCACCGGCATCGTGTCTTATATATGATAGATAATCGAAATCGAGCGAGACATACGATAAATTTGAGAAAATTCAGCCGGTGAATGATGTAAACATACAAAGAAAACGACAAATGTTGGGAACGGCATATTTCAAATTAAGTATAACTTTATTTAAAAGTCGATGTATAGGTAGCTTATAAGCTCAGGACACTTATTAATAATAATATTAATAAAAGAGCAGCACATGGATACATTATAAGATGTCATTTTATATTTGAAGACTCAGTCACCGTAGGAACAAATTTGGTTGAATCATTTAAATTCACCAAGATATCATTAAATAAGCTGCCGAACTCTTAAAAAAGTTTATTTTTACTCGTCACATGGAAATCATCCAATTGTATCCCTTATGGTAACAGACCGTGGAGTTCAATCCAAATTTAATTATGAAATTACGATTTAAAGCTATCTTTTCAATATTCAATCAGAAGTGCTCTACGGTATTGAAGAGCTGTTTTTATGTTCGGTACCTTAACATGCACCTTGTACTTTTAGAATTTGACTGTGAATGATTGGATTCAATAATATTACTCTTAATGATAGATCTGAGACAATAATCGAGCTTTAAAACAAATTTAAGTTAAAGACATACTAAATTTGAATTATGTCATTCCTAACATTTGTCGTTTTCTCTGTATGTTTACATCTGTTTTCATCATTTACCGGCTGAATTTTGACAAATTAATCGTATGTCTCGCACGATTTCGATTATCTATCATATATAAGATACGATGCGTGTGAAACATACAAATTAAAGCATTTATTTTGCCCACAGGCATTGAATTGTTAAATAGCAATGTTCTTACCTCTCACTTGTTCGCCATTTTGACCAAAACATGGTTTAATTTCAAAACATTGAATGTTTAAGTATCGGATGTTTATTATTATAAATATAATCACGAAAAAACAATATTAAAATACATTTATCGTGTTTATAATAAGAAATTTTATAGAGAAAAATTCGCTGTACGCTCAATTTTGTCACATCTAATAGGCGTATTTTGAGATTATTTTCAAATAAATGAACTATAGAGAAAAAATTCCAACAATTTTATGAACGCATACATTGAAGGAAGGGATAAATATTGAAATGCATTAAAAACAACCGAGCTAACCATTTAATTTCCTTTGAAATATTCGAGTGTAGTCAACTAATCCATACTGTACGCTCAATTTTGAGAGTGACTGTAAACATCTTCATTTTTTAAATTATTTAACCCGCGAACAAATGACTCACATCTGTCGGTCTACGCAACCGCAGTACGGTGCGATGGAGTACCTAGTACCTTATAACTGGGAATTATCCATACATATCAGCACTACTGCATCGGCCACGGATGGATTCGCAATGAACGAAAAGCAGTCAGCGAGGCAACAGTTACCTCTTTACTGCAGTAGTCAACATCCGTAGCAGCAAACGAAACGCATGTTAAACGCGCGAAAAATGTGCCGAACGAACATACGCTGCTGTCGGGAATAACGAACGACCCGAAAGCAAATGAATGAAACTGTCTTACAACGTCACCCGAGAGCAACGTTACCTTTCGTATAATTGCGTGTATGCGACTGTCGCATATGAACCGATAGCACGGCTGTCATGGTTTAAACAAAGGCGACAATCATTGGTGGGCTGTAATGATGCGGTACATTTGGAAAGCCTGCTAGCAACATTTGCTCTATTAGCAGTGGTTTGTAGGACCATAATAATTAATGACTGATTTGTTTATTGGTCAATTCCAGTCAACATATGAGTGAGTCGATAGTCAAATGTAGGTAATTAATGAATCAATAGCGAATGAGTGTTAATTGATGGAAGGTTGGAATTGGCTAGTATTTTCGATGATGAAATATTTGGAAAGATTTATCCAGAACGGCTTTAAGGTGCCGAAGCCTATGCAGAAGTATACGAAAATGCCTTCTGATTGGCTAAAATGGATTAGCAGTAAGACGAAAATGGTATTTTTAGATTCCTTCCAACCTCATTTAAAAATAATATTTATGCGATTTTAGAACATTTCATTGGGTCGTATGAATAAAAAGAAGCAAAACTCAACTCTTGTAGCATCTACTCAAAAATAAAGTCCACAGAGAAAACTACATGTTTGATATGAATAAAAACATTTTCGAACTTATGGCATATGCTACAATCGAACTAAGCCTTTACTACAGTTCACTACCATTTACTACACGAAGTAACGTCAAAACAAAATAGACCCCATGATGACGATGATGATTTCATCATTTTTTTTGCGGCTAATCAACAAAAGACATATCTGTTTTGTTTGGTTTCCCTAAATTGGACTTCTATTTTCAAGAACAAAGCCGATTCGCTTCGATTCTGATGAATAATCTGCATTTGAAACATGAGTAGCAACGTCTTGAGCAGACTACAAGAAATCAGTAGTAAACTCTTGTTTTATTCATACCGAATCAGTTGTTTGTAGTATGTTCGAAATGTGTAGTGTAGTAAAGCCTCTTTTATTCATACGAACATGTTCCACAAGTGACGTTTACTACTGCAAATGTAGTAAAGTTGAACTTACTACTTTTTATTCATACGACCCATTGAGTCGACAACCCCTCCAATATTGATTCACTATGGATGGCTGTTAATTTCAAAACCCAATTTGCCTAATAATAACACTAACCATGTGTAGGGATCATGAAGAATTATAAAATGAAATTAGAAAAAAAATAAATGAAATTATTAAAAAAATATATATATAAAATGAATTTGAAGTGCTAATTATTCTTATTAAAAATGTATATATATATATATGTAACAAATAATAATAATAATAATAATAATAATAAATAGAGAGGTAGAGTAGAAATAGATAAGTAAGATGAATTCAAATTGCGCAATCAAGTACGTGCGTCGCTCAAAGGAAATTCAAAAAAGCGGATCGCAGTAGGCGCTTCATACAGAGCAACATTTTTGAAATCAGTTTGTTGGTTGAGCTTGGAGAAATAAAAACGTTTAAAAGTTACGGTGTGGAGTTTTGTGTACTACAAAGGAAATGGCTGATCACTACACCATGGTCTGGCGGATGAAATGGCGATATCTTATTGAACTGTAATTTTTGGAATTCAATCAAGCATGACGTCACAAAGGGAATCAACATTGTTGAAAGGTATTCGAATCAAACCGAGTGCAAAATAAATGGGCAATAAAAATGAGCGGTTATAAAGAATGTGAAAACATTTTTTCAATAGGAATAAGTTTAATAATTTTTTTTATTTATCTTTTCGCAGGGGCGTCTCGTGAACTTTTGGTACACCTATTCTACCAGCCTGCTAAAAAATATGCATCAGTGGTTTAGAATGAAAGTTATGTATTTAAACTAATATTGCAAACTTTTCTTGTACAACATAACCAAACATTAGAAAAAAAAAACAATTTAAATAGAAATTATTTACAAAACAATAAACAGCTTATTAATCTCTTTCGTTCCAAAAATGTTTTAAATTAAGATGCACTTAAAATTTAAAACTCTCCTAAGTCGTCCGGAATCTAACTTGGTAACAGTTGACGATAACTGGATATTGCTCAAAATAGAGATCTTTCATGAGATCACCATTCGGGTGCACAGGACCCATCGCCTATAGCATTTAACCCTTTCTTTCCCATGGTAGCTGTAGAGCTCCATCAAATTTTGCACCTTTCAACATTCATCGAATTATTTCAACAACAAAAAGCAGTATTTGGCGCAACTGCATGGTTTCATTAGATTGCAAATATAATCAATTTTGAGTAAAAATGGTGAAACTATTGAAAACAATCAAGTAACTATTGATTTACAATCAAAAACTTTTTTTTTCGTTTTGCACTAATTTTAGCCATGCCGAATAATTTTTGTTCTAGCATTTTTTCCATAGGTGATTCCTTCCTATTGAAATCTTTGAAAAAAGTCGTGGGAAAGAGAGGGTTAAAAACTCTCACATATTTTGTTGTTATGAAAGAAACGTAATTAACCATTATTAGTATCATCATTTGATGCAACCCCAGATTGAGTCCACTGAAATGTTTTCGTTTAGTTTTTCAAATTCAGTGAAAACTATGCCTTTTTCTCTATGTTGATTGATTTTGATTATTTGGAAAAAAAAAATAATTCAATTTTATAATATTTTATAATAATCAAATTTTGATGTCTCTTTTGAAAACTCAAACATTAATTTAATATTATTCTTGATGCTGAATTGTTTATGATGCATAATCATCATTAGCATTAGCATTGAGCAATTCGCACAAATTCGTAGGTGGTACAAGCCAAGACTATTGTATGAGAGTAGCATCACTTTTATCCGTTACCACAGATATTGATTTGGGACTAATCACTATCTCTTAGATGGAAGCAATGCACTCTCCAATAGTCGAGATCTGTCCTGGCCACGTCCTTGCGAATGCTGAGGAAGGGGAAAGATGGTTAGTTGAACACCTACTTAAGAAAGATGCAGAGAACTCTACGACCTCTCATAGGTGCCACGGGAGGTTTTGGGATTGTGTGGAAGGTTATAATAACAGTAGGAATCGTTTTGGTAGAACGTGAAACACAGAAAGAACTAAGATAGAAATACAAAGTAGAAAAGGGACGAGCCTGGAATTGAACCCACGACCTCCTGCTTATAAGGCAGAAGCGGTAGCCACTAGACCACCGAGCTCGTTTTGTTTATGATGCATAATTATCAGGAGAAAAAAGAAAAACAAACCGTTCCCAATCATCAAAGTATGAACGAAAGCGTGCGCGGTGCGCCCTTTGGCAAAGCACAGCCCGACACTCCGACCGATTCTAACCGAAGGTACGTCGCGTCGTTGATTGTTCTTGCAGCGCGTCGAACGGGTTGGACTCCTGCGCAACACAGCAGAACTTGCATCTAAACGTGGCAGCTTCGCATTCGAAAGAGCATAATGTGAGGAAACGAAGCAAGCTGGCAACGCTCTCGCTGGTTCTCCGCACGCGGAGAACGAGTGAGCATACCAAAGAGGAAATTATTTTAAAACTTTTGTCATGGCGCAAGACTTTAAATTTGTCATCGCTGCTGTTGGTTCTTTATTATGGATCGAACGCATCATACGACTGGCAAAAGCTTTCTATACGATGTGGTGTGCTGCTATCCGTCGGAGAAACACATATTTAGCTGCAATTCGATTGTACGCCAAGCATGTGGCGTTCAGTTGATCTGTCTACACAATATTTTGTTTCGTTAGATATTAAACCATCATTGGAAATAAAACGTGAAACTTTGATAAGAAAGTTATTTTGAGCTTTTTAGTGGAATGTTTTCACCTGTCATAAGACGAGTTTATACAATCCCATTGATTCCACCACTTAATTGTATCTTGACAGATACGTATTTCGACCACAACAGTAAAGGCCGTCTTCAGTGTCTCGTACTTGACTCGACTTGGTCGAGTCGAGTCAATACGAGACACTGAAGACGGCCTTACTGTTGAGGTCGAAATAATAAATCTTAACGTGAAACTTGGTCATATATAGGGGGAGGGGGGGGGGTTGGAAAATGACCACGATAAGCCACATGGGGGGAGGGGGGGTGTTGCTCTCGAACCACGTGGTTTTACCCTTCTTACACCCTAAGAAGGGTATAAAGATCGCTTGAAAAACCGACTTTTTATCCGAGGCTCGGAGACCCAAGTCGTATATACCAATCAACTCAGCTCGACGAACTGAGCACATGTATGTATGTGTGTGTGTGTGTGCGTGTGTGCGTGTGTGCGTTACAAAAATCTCACATCAAGATCTCAGCCGTCCGTGGACCGATTTGCACGATTAACACTAAACGAAAGCTATGACTTTGTCAATGTACAAGTTCAATTTTTTTTGCAATCGGACATTTGGTTCCAGAGATATGTGAGAAATACGAACATGAAGTGTATATTCAGAAAACTAACAAAATACTGTCACATAAATATCTCAGCCGTCTGTAAACTAATTTGCATGATTTTATCTTTAAACGAAAGCTATGACTTTGCCATTGAACCCATTGTATTTTGTTTTTGCAATTAGACATTGGGTTCCGGAGATATCTCTGAAATACGAACATAAAGCATTAGACGTATCAACTTCACACATTGGTAAAATATGTCCCAACAAGATCTCAGTCGTCCTTGGACCGATTTGTGCGATTTTATCTTTAAACGAAAGCTATGTTTTTGTCATTGGACCCATTAATTTTTTTTTCTGCAATCGGAAATTCGGTTTCAGAGATATCTGTGAAATACGAATATGAGACATATTTTCAGACTACTAATGAAGAATTGTCACACCAATATCTCAGCCGTCTATGACCCGATTTGAACTCTTTTGGGCTTAAACAGAAGCTGTAATATTGCCATTTAAGGCGGCAAATCAAATCTGCAGTCTTTTTGTATTTTTTAAAAATTGTTAAATTTCCAGAAATATCCCTTTTTTTATTTTGAAATCGTTAAAAGCATGATAATATCAGTTAACTTATTTATTATATAAAATAATTATTTTACATTCAGTTGAAGGTCATATGCATAGAAATTGTAATATGCACTGGGCACACACAACCATTCAAAAGTGTAAGAAGGGTTGCGTTCACTGTAGGTGGATTAAGTCGGGTTTTTTTTACACGAAAAACTTTTGGTGAATGACAATAGCGGTGTAAAAAATACAAATCATTAAAATTTAATGATTAAATTATTAAACGCAAAGCGCATCTAAGGGCCGATGTCCACGTAGCGTCTTTTCAACTCAGCGTTAAAAAGACGTAGGTGTGCATCGAGAAAAATCGATAACGCAGCGTCGGTCGCAACGCCGATGCATATCTGCATTATTTGACCATCTTAGCCTAAGATCCTATATCCATACATAAATAAACGAAAAAACAGGTTGCGATTCAGTCTCAATTTCCACAAAAAAAAATTGGATAGGGAAAATGGAAAAATATTTTTAAAAAATCCGCCGCAGATGGTTTTTGGCATCACGCCACCGACACTTTTTCATCAGCGGACTGCAGCTACAATTTTGAAAAATGTTCATGTTTTTACAATAATCCAAGAAAAAATCTTAAGAAGAAAAACTTAAAAGAATTTCTTGTGGATATTCAGGAAAAATCAAGTAGAGAAATTTCCTGTAAAAACTTTGACATTACTTCATACAATCCTGATAAAGTACTGGCATTCAGAATTTTTTTTGAACAATTCTCTCTGAAAAATTTTGCTACAAATTGATAATGAAAAAAAAAAAAAAAACAAAACATCTCCAGTGTTAATTCCGAAAAATTTTCCTTAAAACTCCGAAAAAAATTCCATGTGAATTCCGTCTGAAAATTAAAAACAGTGGGGGAATACATATAGTTTTCGGTGGAAAAACATTCTAATGAATTTCTTCGACAAGTTCTTCCGAATCTTCACCAGAAATTCTTCTTCATTTACAAAAGAAGTTGTTCGAACATTTTAAGGAGTGCACTTCAAAATGTTCAGTCTCCAGTTAGCCTTGCGAGCAAAGGCGTAGGATTGCCAATCCGAGGATGACGCGTTCGATTCTCGTTCCTGTCTAAGATGTTTTCGGGTGGGAAACATTCTCGACACCCTAGGTATAGTGTATCCATCGTACTTGCTCCACAAGATATATAATCGTACAATGGCTGGCATATAAAAGCTTTCAATTTATAACTGAGGAAATGCTAATAGAATATACCAAGTTGAAAAGCAGACCAACTTCCAGTTGGAATATGGAGCCAATGCCACATGAAACATTTTGATATTTCCGTTGATTTTTTTTTCAATTTTGGAATTTTGAAATGAAAAATTTTCGGAATACTTTTTTACGCTCTTTGTGAGCTCTATCACATTTTTTTAAATTTTCCAAGTATTTTTTTATTCGAGGCATTATTTAGAATTTCCACGGAAGAGTCTATGGATTATGTTAAAAAAAATCTTTGGATTTTCGAAGAATAAATCTTTAGAATTCTCAAGGTTCATGTTTTCGAATTTGAACCAGAAATCATTTCAAGATTCCATCTTCTTCATCTTCTTCTTCGGGATGTCATTTTGATTTCTTTGTAGGTTCAGCTAAACATTGCTTTAAATCTTTACCATGCAAATATGCACAAGAAATAATTTAGAAGGTTTAAGGAATTTTCACATCAGAAAATCTTTAAAATTTTGATTTAATTTTTTAAGGAATTCCTACTGGAAATGCCTCAAAAGTACAACTTTTACAAGTACTACAAAAGTACATTTTTTTTCGTTATTTCCACTTGTTAAAACATCGGAATTTCCTCGGGAAATTCATTATTGGTGATTCAGATGAACTTTTTTGAATTTTCTACTGGAAAATCTTAGGAATTTCCATCGGAAATATGTTGGCATATTCCGAATAATTTCTCTTGGAAATTAAAAAAAAACTGCTGAAAATTTCTATGAATTTCTTTTGGAAAACGAAAAAAAATTCCATTGGAAATTTCCTTGGAAGATTCATTAAAGTTGCCCAGGATTTAAAAAAAAATATTTAGAGATTCTGTAAAAAAGTAAGCTGGATATTTTTTTCTATTTTATACTGGAAATTCTTCGGAATTTGATGTTTATTGGAATTTTCATCGTGAATATACATTTCGGATCCTTCTACGGATTCTTCTAGTTCTTCAAAATTTCTACCGAACATTTTTCGGAACTCTTCCACAGAATTTCGGAAGAAAAATGTCGTTGAAATTCTAAAGATTTTCCGGGGAGACTCCGAAGAATTTCTTATCAATATTCCGAAGGGTTTCCCTTGCAACTCCAGAATAATTATTCTTGAAAATTAAGAAGATCTTGATCTTGGAATTTAAAATTTATCTAAGCAATAAATGTAGGCAATAATTTAGGCTTAAGAAGCCTAGTTTTTATGATATTGAATAATTATCATAATTGATCGAAAAAATTAATAATGAACCTAAATGTTCTGATTGCACAACGTTCTAGTAGTGCGCATGAAAAAGGTTATGACATAGAGAAGCTTGCATTTAAAAAATCAACATGAAATTCTAAATAACATGCTTTTTAAATTCATAGAAGGGTCTTAGAACTAAGGAGATTCTTGCGATATGAAAAAAAAAAGTGATAGTGTTCCAGAAAAAAAACACTCCAATTCCTAAAACAAAGGTTAAAAAATAGTGTTATAATAACGATTGAAAACAAATCTCAACCCTTTCAGGAATGATGGGTCATATATGCCCAGTGTTTTAGATTGTCTATAAAATCACAAAAGAGAGCTAGGCCACCATTTTCTTCAGTAAAATTGTTCATCTAGATATTCGCTTTCAGAAAAAAATATGGGAGCTCAGATTTGACTGACCATGAAAACTCAGATATCCGAAACCTTGGGAAGATTTCGATTCTAAGATTGTGTAAATAAAGTTTAAATGTTTGAATCATTCTAAACAGATGGGTGGTCAGATAAGATGGGTCATCCTGAACGTTAAGCCAGTGATTAATATTCAGGAATACGAGATGCTCAAGGTACTTCAAAATGCTCTCAAGTTCAGCCCACGAATCTACCATATCAATCAAGATATTTGCAAAGTTCTCATCATCGGTATAGACCCAATCCGATGAAATAAGCATATGATCCTAATTTCCATTAACATGAGATCCAAGAGCCAAGGTACCCAAAGTTATCTTGAGTCAACAGCTAGTTGCACAATGACTATGAGGTTTGTTCGCAAACTGTTTTGTAGGGCCTTAGAAGCACTGGGTTCACGGACTTGAGTAGTTCAAACATTACGAATTCCAGGACGTTTTGTATAGCCTAAAAAGTCTGTAGAAGCTTGTATAAATAATAATTGAAGTCATATCAACTCAATGGACCTACTGAGATATTATGTCATACATCATTCATAAGTTGGTTAATTGGATAAATCGAATGATCCGAACTCCAAAATAATAATTGGTCTATAATACATTCATTCCTCTGTGAGTCGCTTATGAAAGGACCATTGACTGAAGCATATTCGAGATGTGGAATAGAAGTTCCTTGGAAAATTATTCCAAAGAACCATCATAGTGACGGAGAAAATATTTTTAGTATGGCATCATTGGCTTCCACGAGTCGACATCAAAATAAAATTTCAATGAAGAATTAGAAATTTTGAGAGATGAGCCAGCTCTGGATTGAAAATCTCTTTAGTTGAGAAAAAATAGAAATTTTCCATAATAAAATAGGAAATTGCCAATAAACAACAATAATATACACAACAATAATAAATTAGCACTTGTAAAAGCAAAAATTGCAATTATGAAATAAGAATTTTCCATAAAGAAATCAAAATGTTCAACGAAAAAATAAAAAATTTTCATGAATAAATCAATATTTGCAATGAACAATTAAAAAAAAAATTATAATTATTTGTTTCTAATATTGATGATTCTGAAAACAAAACTGAAATTTTTACAGGAATGCTACTCAAAAGAAACAACAGTAGGAGGTTTTATTTGCATCTCTAAGATTACATATTAACTTTGTGATTCTCTGATAAACTTTTCGTTGTAGGAGTTCAGTTCAGATGGTTCGCTGAGGTTAATATCTTAAGAATTTTCAGTAACTCCAGAGCTATATGGGCCCTCCTTAGCCGTGTGGTAAGACGCGCGGCTACAAAGCAAGACCATGCTGAGGGTGGCTGGGTTCGATTCCCGGTGCTGGTCTAGGCAATTTTCGGATTGGAAATTGTCTCGACTTCCCTGGGCATAAAAGTATCATCGTGTTAGCCTCATGATATACGAATGCAAAAATGGTAACTTGGCTTAGAAACCTCGCAGTTAATAACTGTGGAAGTGCTGAATGAACACTAAGCTGCGAGGCGGCTCTGTCCCACTGTGGGGATGTAATGCCAATAAGAAGAAGAAGAGCTATGGAAGGTCCCAAATACTCTAAGGAATCTATAGGGATATTCAGTGATGAACTTTATAGTTATTAAAAAAACACTAACAAAACAATTTTAAAAAAAATTAAAAATGTAGGGATATTTTGGAAAATTTCTAAACCATTATAAATTTTTCTCGAAATTTTTATAAGATATTCGCGAGTCCATATTTTTTTGTATCCTCCTGATGCATTGAAGGTGTGCGAGTTCTAGATATCCTAATAGCCTATTCAGATTACGCCATTAATGACATAATAATTGGCGTTTCAGGGTAAATACGCTTTATGATGTCATTATTTACGTAATATTCCATACATTTTGCGCTGTCAAAAGATATCCGCTAAAAAGAATTTATTACGAACAATTATTACGAGAGAGCTTTCGTTCTAACTGGGATGCAGGGAGAAATTCAACAAAACAAAACTGACAAGCGTCACGTTCTCTTTGCCAGAGAGAAAATTCTCTCTGTTTTCATTTCGTTTCGTAGTTGACAGTCATGCTCTTTCTGTCGCAGCAGGGTCGAATGCATGTTAGATGGAAATCTTCTGAGCGCTGAAGAATAACTCGGATTGTGATGGTTTTGTGGAAAGCATTTTATATGATGAAAAATAATGATGATAATTATTTATTCTCCACTTATTCAACATGAATTGTTTAAAAAACAGATGCTCTCTAGAATTAACATGAAGTATTTAACTTAAACCTAGATTTAATAGAACAAATCGAATAAATTTTCAAAGTTCAAGGGCCAATGCGGAAGACAATTTAAAACGTAGGAATGGTTGAAAAACGAATATATTTGATGAATAAACATGATTTCATAAATTGTTTCAATTCTGCTCCTTGAATGGCTTAATATACTTTGGATTTCAACATTTTTCACGTGGGACAACTGTACGATTTGAAAGGGATGTATATATAAAGTAGAATAACCTTAAATAAAACATGGATTGGTAATGCATTAATTCATCCAAAATCCAGTTTAAATTATATCACATTCACACGATTCGATTTTGTTAGAAGCTGTATCATTGATTGTCGAGTAGAACGCAATGGTTCAGTTTCCATTCTTGAAAAAAAATTAAATTGCTGAGTTGCCCTTGATACATGGAGATACTGGTGGAAATACATTTTAGTTCGATAATATTTCTTGAAAATTGGTCCAATCGTCCTTTTTTTTATTTATTTGTGAGAATTCCCAAAAGTATCTAAATTTTTCTATCAAATCTCCGTTCGATCATAGTACAGAATCAAAATCCTTTTAAAACTTAAAAATAAATTGAGGAATAGTCTGATTCTCCGAAGAACGGCGCACCCAACTAATGAATGTAGCTTCGCTCATTATCCTTAAAACAACTATTACGAACGACATAGAAGATAATACGACTCGATACAATCGGCAACGACCTAGGCGACGAATAAAGGATCACGATTGGAAGCTTAGAACATGGAACTGCAAGTCGCTAGGCTTCGCAGGTTGCGACAGGATAATCTACGATGAATTACATTCCCACAACTTCGACGTCGTGGCACTGCAGGAGATTTGCTGGACAGGACAAAAAGTGTGGAAAAGCGGGCATCGAGCGGCTACCTTCTACCAAAGCTGTGGCACCACCAACGAGCTGGGAACTGGCTACATAGTGCTGGGAAATATGCGCCAACGCGTGATTGGATGGCAGCCAATCAACGCAAGGATGTGCAAGCTGAGGATAAAAGGCCGTTTCTTCAACTATAGCATCATCAACGTGCACTGCCCACACGAAGGGAGATCCGACGACGAGAAAGAAGCGTTCTATGCGCAGCTGGAGCAGACATACGATGGATGCCCACTGCGGGACGTCAAAATCGTCATCGGTGACATGAACGCTCAGGTAGCAAGGGAGGAAATGTATAGACCGGTCATCGGACCGGATAGTCCGCATACCGTATCGAACGACAACGGCCAACGATGCATAAACTTTGCAGCCTCCCGCGGAATGGTAGTCCGAAGCACTTTCTTCCCCCGCAAGAATATCCACAAGGCCACATGGAAATCACCTAATCAAGTAACAGAAAACCAAATCGACCACGTTCTAATCGACGATAAATTCTTCCCCGACATCACGAACGTACGCACTTACCGCAGTGCGAATATTGAATCCGACCACTACCTCGTTGCAGTATGTCTGCGCTCAAAACTCTTGACGGTGATCATTACGCGTCGCAGTCGTCCGCCGCGGCTAAAGATTGGGCGGCTACAAGATGGTAGACTGGTGTCAGGCCATTAGGCTGAAGGCCATTTGGCCAAAGGTCATTAGGCCGAATGGTCATTAGGCCGAATGGCCATTAGGCCGAATTAGCAAAAAGAAGCAAAAAGTGAAAATGAGTCACCTTACTCCTTCTTCCTTCTCCCTTCTTGCATCTTCCTTCTGCTATCTGTCTTCTTCCTTCTTCTTTCTTCTTTCTTTCTTCTCTTTTCTTCCTTCTTCATTCTTCCTTCTTCATACTTCATTCTTCATTCTTCCTTCTTCCATCTTCCTTCTTACTTCTTCCTTCTTCCTTCTTACTTCTTTACTTTCTTCTTCCTTCTTTCTTCTTCCTTTTTTCTTCTTCATTCTTCATTCTTCCTATTTCCTTATTTCTTCTTTCTTCTTCCCTCTTCCTTCTTCCTTCTTTCTTCTTTCTTTTTCCTTCTTCCTTCTTTCTTCTTTTTTTCTTCCTTCTTCCTTTTTTCTTCTTCCATGTTCCTCTTCCTTCTTCCTTCCTCCTTCCTTCTTCCTCCTTCTTTCTTCCTTCTTCCTTTTTCCTATTTCCTTATTTCTTATTCCTTCTTCCTTCTTCCTTCTTCCTTCTTCCTTCTTTTTTCTTCCTTCTTCCTTCTTCCTTCTTCCTTTTTCCTTCTTCCTTCTTCCTTCTTCTTTCTTCCTTCTTCCTTCTTCTTTCTATCTTCTTCGTTTTTCCTTCTTAATTCTTCCTTCTTCTTTATTTCTTCTTCTTTCTTCCTTCTTCCTTTTTCCTTCTTCCTTCTTCCTTCTTCCTTCTTCTTCCTTCCTTCTTCTTTCTTTTTTCTTCTTTTTTCCTTCTTCCTTTTTCCTTTTTTCTTCTTCCTTCTTCCTTCTTCCTTCTTCCTTCTTCTTTTTTTCTTTCTTATTGCTTCTTTCTTCTTTCTTCTTCCCTCTTACTTCTTTACTTCCTTCTTCCTTCTTCCTTCTTCCTTCTTTCTTCTTTTTTCTTCCTTCTTAATTCTTCCTACTTTCTTCTTCCTTTTTGCTTCTTCCTTCATCCTTCTTCCATTTTCCTTCTTCCTTCTTTCTCCTTTTTGCTTTTTTCTTCTTCAGTTATACTTCATCCTCACATCGCACTACTCACTTCTCACTCCTCAGTTCTCATTCGGCCTAATGGCCTTCGGCCTAATGACCCAGCATCGGTAGACTAGCCCAAGACTACGCGCAGCAGCTGGAAGGGGCACTCCCAACGGAAGAGCAGCTAGGCGCAGCATCTCTTGAAGATGGCTGGAGAGATATTCGATCCGCCATTGGAAGCACCGCAACCGCTGCACTAGGCACGGTGGCTCCGGATCAGAGAAACGACTGGTATGACGGCGAATGTGAGCAGTTAGTTGAGGAGAAGAATGCAGCATGGGCGAGATTGCTGCAACACCGTACGAAGGCGAACGAGGCACGATACAAACGGGCGCGGAACAGATTATTCGGAGGAAAAAGCGCCAGCAGGAAGATCAAGACAGTTAAGAGACGGAGGAACTGTACCGCGGTAATAACGAACGAAAGTTCTATGAGAAGTTGAACCGTTCACGTAAGGGCCACGTGCCACAACCTGATATGTGTAAGGACATAAACGGGAACCTTCTTACAAACGAGCGTGAGGTGATCCAAAGGTGGCGGCAACACTACGAAGAGCACCTGAATGGCGATGTGGCTCCGGATCTCCAGGAAATCCAGGAGGAGATTGGCGGGCTGAAGAACAACAAATCCCCTGAGTTTGACCAACTTCCAGGAGAGCTATTTAAACACGGTGGTGAGGCACTAGCTAGAGCGCTGCACTGGGTCATTTCCAAGATTTGGGAGGATGAAGTTTTGCCGCAGGAGTGTGTCGTGTGTCCCATCTACAAAAAGGGCGATAAGCTGGATTGTAGCAACTACCGCGCAATCACATTGCTGAACGCCGCCTACAAGGTACTCTCCCAAATTTTATGCCGCCGACTAACACCAATTGCAAGGGAGTTCGTGGGGCAGTACCAGGCGGGATTTATGGGTGAACGCTCTACCACAGACCAGGTGTTCGCCATACATCAAGTATTGCAGAAATGCCGCGAATACAACGTGCCCACACATCATCTATTTATCGACTTCAAAGCCGCATATGATACAATCGATCGGGATCAGCTGTGGCAGCTAATGCACGAAAACGGATTTCCGGATAAACTGACACGGTTGATCAAAGCGACGATGGATCGGGTGATGTGCGTAGTTCGAGCTTCAGGGGCATTCTCGAATCCCTTCGAAACGCGTAGAGGGTTACGGCAAGCGGATGGTCTTTCGTGCCTGCTATTCAACATCGCTTTGGAGGGAGTAATACGAAGGGCAGGGATTGACACGAGTGGTACGATTTTCACGAAGTCCGTCCAGTTATTTGGTTTCGCCGACGACATTGATATCATGGCACGTAACTTTGGGAGGATGGAGGAAGCATACATCAGACTGAAAAGGGAAGCTAATTGGATTGGACTAGCCATCAACACGTCGAAGACGAAGTACATGATAGGAAGAGGCTCAAGAGAGGTCAATGTAAGCCACCCACCACGAGTTTCTATCGGTGGTGACGAAATCGAGGTGGTTGAAGAATTCGTGTACTTGGGCTCACTGGTGACCGCCGATAACGATACCAGCAGAGAAATTCGAAGACGCAGTGTGGCTGGAAATCGTACGTACTTTGGACTCCGCAAGACGCTCCGATCGAATATAGTTCGCCGCCGTACCAAACAGACTATCTACAAAACGCTCATTAGACCGTTAACCCTCTACGGACACGAGACCTGAACGATGCTCGTGGAGTACCAACGCGCACTGGGAGTTTTTGAAAGGAAAGTGTTGCGTACCATCTATGGTGGGGTGCAGATGGCGAACGGTACATGGAGGAGGCGAATGAACCACGAGCTGCATCAGCTGTTGGGAGAACCATCCATCGTTCACACCGCGAAAATCGGAAGACTACGGTGGGCCGGGCACGTAGCCAGAATGTCGGACAGTAATCCGGTGAAAATGGTTCTCGACAACGAGCCGACGGGAACAAGAAGGCGAGGTGCACAGCGGGCAAGGTGGATCGATCAGGTGGAGGGCGATTTGCGGACCCTCAGATTGCGTAGTTGGCGAAGTGCAGCCATGGACCGAGCTGAATGGAGAAGACTTTTATGTGTAGCACAGGCCACTCCGGCCTTAGTCTGAAATATCATTAAATTTACCGTAGCATAGTGGTAGCGCACCCGTCTAGCGTACTGGGTTCGATTTCCACCGGTAGGCAGTGGATATTTTATTCTCCTCCTCAAAACACATGTTTACGGTCTTCATTATCGTTTTCCACATATTTACACTGAACCGTCCGTTTTATACTCAATACCCTTTCCCTTCCCTTTTCCAATGATCCTCTCAACTCTTTTGGTATCTTTCCCTTAGGATAGAGAATATGTGTACCAAATTTGGTTGAAAACGATCAAGTGGTTCAGAAATTATTGTGTTAAACAAAATTAAAACTATAGAAGGTTTCTTGGCGCTTGTTTGGAGTAAGTCCTGGAGAAATCTTGTAAAGATTTTATTTCCAAAAACTTTTAACTTGTTTGGAATTTTTTATGAACTTTTTGGTGAAATTGTTTGGAGATAGGGAACTGTACCGGTTTTGGCCATGTTCCTAATTTGGCCAATTTTGCGAATAACTCCAAAAATAAACCAAGGGTTTTATTAGTTCCAACAAGAGATATATCCCTCACCCTTCAACACTGCTTGCAACTGATTGATTATTTTGGAAAAATATGTATTTTTCAGGGTTGGCCAAATTAGGCACTAAGTTGGCCAAAACCGGTGCACTTCCTCTAGAACATTTTTGAAAAAGCTGAATAAAATCTTGGGACGATATTCGATGGAACATTGGGAGATAATCATGAATGCTTAGATTATCCTTAGAATATTAGATACCCTTGGACTTTTTTTAAATATTTTATAGTAGGTATTTGATAAATGGATATATATCCAGGTTTTTTAAATGCGATTGAAATTAATAAATTCTTTGGTTTAGCTGAACTTTCATAGCTTTAAAAACATCTCCTGAATTAGCTCATTGTTTCATCGACGCTAAAGGTCTTAATGGACTGAAACCAAACCGTGTAAAACAAAACTTGGGTGTAAATTCGTTATTTAAGAATTCAGAGAGAGAATTAAGGAGGAATAGCTTATCATGTCCTATCCTATTATGGTCGTACACACCGTGTTGTTCGGAGCAAAACCGAATGTAATATCACAGACAAACAGACGTAACAGCTTGAACATTTTTCCGGAAAGTCCATCGTTCAACTCCTCTACCACCATCTTGCGAGCATGTTACACGAAACAATGTTTCGTATGACATTGTCACCAGAAGGCGCTGAACTGCCGTAATCTGGAAAAGTGACGTAACAGCCATTTTACAACATGCATGTTTTCCATTTTTCTGTTAAAGAGCTCGATGAGTAGTACTCGTTAACACCAATTTTGGAATATGGCGTATACGTCACTTTTTCAGATTACGGCAGTGAAGTGAAATGTCAAACTCGTAGGATTACGACGCTAGCGCCGGTCTAGTTGTGAAACGCGCAATAATTCCAATTCAAATTAATCGTTGAAGTCATGGTCGATGGTAATTTCTCTAATGTTACGTTTGTTTGTCTGTGGTAATATCATAATCCAGGTCGCTCGTTCTTAAGCAATCGTCAGTCTCCATGCTCACCGGCCGCACGCACATCTTTCTCGATCACACACAGCCAGCAAATGCGGCCGTATACCCCGGGGCCGATGTCCTTTTCAGGTTCTCTGCTGAACATCACTTTTGATGGCTTCTTTTCCGGCATATTCACTACATGTCCAGCCCACTATAATCTGCCGTATCTTATCAGCCTGCCGATGTTTGCATTTTTGTACACTGGTACAAATCGTGATTCATGCGTCTGAGCCATTCAGGTCAGGGTAGAAATATTTCACAGTTAAAGCAGTGAAAAACATGGATGTCAGTGTTAACTGCGATCGTATTTATTGCCACTGCGGTGAGTGGGCAGCCAAAAACCATTGCGAATACTAACCATTAAACCAAGATGAATACACCACTAGGTGTTCCAATCTGCCAAATTCACGATTCAGCCATCTTGGATTTTAGTATGGGAGAGCCAGCCGGTTTGTTTATGTTTTGCACCGAAAATGAATTTTTCACCCCCGCCTTCTTCTCGTCCATAAATTGGGCAAACTGCAACACCTAGCTGTGTATTCATCTTGCATTAAACCACACACATTAGTCGCTCTGTCAGGCTGCTTAGTTCGTGCGATACCGCATGAATGTAAGTGGCCCGTTGAAACGCGTGGTAATTTTTTATCCTTTGCTGGGTGAATGTGTACATTTTACTTGCTGTGGCTAATTTCATATTCGTAGCGCAGTGGGTGAGAAGTTCTGTACTTCTCTGCCTCTTCGAAAATGTGAGGTTGATTTCAAAGCAGGAAGAAAATAATAAAAATGAAATAAATAAACATCACCATTTACAACCCTGGTGCCATTTACCGGATACGTGCAGAATTAAATATATTGAGTCTGCAGTGGAACGAACCTAGAGCAAATTAAATTAACTAAGAATGTAAAAAAACACTGAACTGAATTTGATTTTGAACTGAACTGATTGAGTTTCACTATCTATAATTTCCAGGTTGATATTCATCGAGCAGGGCTTCAAAGAGCTATATCGCGGCTTAGTACCGATCTTGTGGCGCAACGGACCCTCCAACGCCATGTTCTTCATCATGCGAGAAGAAGCGGACGCTCGGCTACCAAAAAGGGTAATTATAATCTTCGTACGTGCCCGCTCCTGTAATCACGTTCCATCTCTTCACCGCAGAGTACAATGGTCACGCAGCGGACGCAAGAATTTTTGTCCGGTGCCTGCATCGGTGGTTTCATCAGTTCCGTGTTCTACCCCATCAACGTGCTAAAGGTGACGATGCAGAGTCGGATAGGCGGCCCGTACGAAAGCATGTGGGTCGCCCTGCGCCAAGTCTACAACGAGCGAGACCGAAAGCTACGGAACGTCTACAAGGGCGTAAGTATGAACTGCACCAGAGCCTTCTTCAGTTGGGGGATCGTGAACAGTGCGTACGAGCAGCTGAAAAAGGTAATCTACTGAATCTGCGCGAATCAGAGGAAGCATGGGGAATGTCGGCGACCGACGACGACGACAATAAAAAAAAATCCTTCGGGTCATTTTCGGTTTCGAAAAGTCGATTGTGATGTAAATAGGCGTATGTATAGCAGCATGAGTTTTAGACGAGTTTTAGGAATGAAACGATAAAAAGTTATTAGTTCGATTGAAGTAGTCAAATTGTAGTATTTCTAGTCTAGGGCACAATTGGAGGATCGATAGGAAAATATGGTTCTATTTTACATAGATCATAAGCAGGCCCACACTTGTATTATGTCGTACACGATACACATAAAAGGCACGTTCGAGAATGGAATACCTATTCTCGCCATATACTTTAGTAAAGTTCGTCATCTTTATCTCAAATCTCCCATTTTGTTGGAGCTTTAAATGTAGTTATTCTGATTCTCGTCTTCGTTCGTTTTTAAAAACGTTTCACTTAATTGTTCCACCCCGATGAAGATCGATGTTGCCGGTTGCATTTAAACGTGCTTAAGTCTACATTGTCATCCGAAATAATACTAATTTAGTCCATCATCCAGTAAGTTGCCCTTGGAGCAATGTTTTCTTGTGTAAATAGTATGAATCATTTGATATTGTAAATATAAATCTAGGCTACAAACAATCAATTCGAACTGTTCACAATGAACACGATAATGATGAACATGAGGCAGTTGAGCAAAGCTGGAACGTACTCGTTGGGTGCTAAAAGTATAATTTTAGAGCTACCTGAATTTCCTTGTCTAATAGGAACAAAGCGCAAACAGCTGATAATATGATGGATTTTTTCCGCAAAGTGACATACTACATTATTTTTAGTAGAGATGAAAGAAAGCCTAACCTATGTAAAGGATTACTGTACTGTGTTGATTTGCAGAAAACCTGCTTTTTCTAGAAGCGGCACAATTTACACAATGTTGAGGAGGCACGGCAAATGCTAGGTAAAGTGTGCCATTGGTACTTCGCATACCTAAAGGAATAAAATAGACCCAATCCCGCGGTCCTTAGCCTCTTACCCAGCAAGTCCTTTCCCTGCCTCCTCGTGGAGCCGACCGGGATACGAGAAACTTATGGATGACCGGATAATCAATCCCGGTGGGAACTATACTGCCGTGAATCTCAAGTCAGTCCCATCTGTATATGACATCCATAATGCGAATATCATCTTCCAAACTTGTGTTGTGAGTGACTTGTGACGAGACGAACGCATAGAGAAAACAGAACTGCGCAATAAAAATCCTATTCAACTAGATGCTGATGTCATATTAGAGCCAGTACTCGTCGATAGAAACCCTGCCGCACGCGATGGTATATGAGCAAATCAAACCGCCTTCCTTTTGCCAGTAAAGAGATATCAGCTTTCACACTGATACTGTTCCCTCCCTCTTCATCCGGGAGTTTGGCAGAAGGATGCCTGCCATGCCTGCCGTCATGGGCGTAGCCAGGATTTCGAGAAGGGGGGGGGGCAACTTTTTTGGTCTTCTAAATCGTAGTTTTATAGTAGTTTTATAAAAACACATGAATATGAACACATGAAACCAAATTCAAACCAAATCGAAACAATAATGATTAAAACAATAATGGATTTAAAAATGCGTGATTTATTGCTCATCAGATATTTTTAAATAAAGTGAGAAAAATATTAATGAACTTAGTATTCAGAAAGAATATAAAATCGGCTATAACAATTATTATAAAAATCCTGCATTCTTCCATAAGTTTAAGAAAAATCCTTTAAAAAAATCCAAATCGTCTCTGAAATAATATTTATTATAAAATTGGCAGAAAAAGCAATATGCAAGCTTTCTCCAGGAATTCCTTCTACAATTGCTCCTGGCATTCTATCCGAAATTCTATCAGGGATTCTTTAGGAATGCCTCCAGCAACTTCTTCGGCAGTGTTCCGGAATTCCACCATAAATTATGCCGGGAATTGATCCGAAAATTCCACCATTATTTACTCCAAGAAAATCTTCACGAACTTCTTTATAAGTTCTGCAGAATTCCCTGCAATAATTCAAATAATTTCGTGCTGTTTCCCATAATTTTTTAGAATAAGAATTGCCAGTAAACATTCCTGAGAATTTCACGAAAAATCTTCGAATTTCTTGTGTAAATTCCATAAAATTTTCCGTGAATTGTTTCGAATAAATATAATATAATATAAATTAATATAATATATAATAAATATAATATAATATAAATTTATACAGAAATACCGAAAATGAAATCAACAATGGAATTTTCGGAAGAATTTCTAGATTAATTCGCAATGAAATCCTGAAAGAATTCCGGTGGAAACTTCAAGATTTTCACTGGGAGATCCTCCAGGAGTTTCTCCGAAAATTCCTCCTGGAATTCTTCCAGGAGTTCCACCGGCATTTCCACCAAGAATTTCTCTAGGATTTCCTTCGAGAATTATTCCGGTAGTTCTATCGGCAGTTCCTCTGAAAATTCTTCCGGGAATTTCGGCAGAATTGGAATTTATTTAGGCTTCTTCAGGAATTTATATGGATTTTCCACCAGAAGCTCCTCCGAGAATTTCTCTGCGAGCTCCTCAGGGAATTCTCCGGGAGGTCCTCTGATGATGATGATGGTCCAGCTACAAACCCCAACAAAGGTTTCAGCTAGACGAGATTTGTCTATAAGATGAATTCTCTTGTTTCCGAGAATGCTTCTGGTAGTTTCCCCGGGGTTCATTTGAAAATTCTCCCGGGAGTTTCTTCAGAAATTCTTCCAGAAAATTCCTTCGAGAGTTTCTCCGGGAATTCCACCAGCAATTCATCCGGGAGTTTCTCCGGGAGTTCCACCAGAAGCTATTTCAGGAAATTATTCAGGCTTTTTCAGGAAATCATTTGGGCTTTCTTTCTTCAGAAATTTATCTGGAAATTCCTCCCGAAGTTTTTCCGATACTTTCTCTGGGAGTTCCTCTGGGAAGTCCTCTAGGAATTCTTCAAGGAGTTCCTCCTGAAATTCCTCCGGGAGTTTTTACGGGAGATCTTACGGGAGCTCCTCCGGCAGTTCCTTCGGGAATTCCTCCGGGAGATCCACCAGCAGTTTCTACGAGAATCCCTCCGGGAGTTTCACCGGCAGTTTCTCTGGGTGTTTCTCTGAAAAGTAACTCCCGGAGGAACTCCCAGAGTAATTAACGGAGCAACTCCCGGGGGATTTTCTATAGGAATTTCCGGAGAAATTATCAGAGGAATTCTCGGAGGAACTGCCCGTGGAACTTCTGGAGGAATTTATTGAAGAACTACAGGAAGAATTTCCGGAGGAAATCCTGGAGGAACTCTCGTAAGAATTCTAAGATGAACTCCCAAAGGAACTTCCGGAAAAATTCCAGGAGGAACTCCTGGAAGAATTCTTAAAAAAAACCTCCCGGAGGAATTCCCGTAAGAACTCCCAGAGAAATTCTGGAGGAATTTGTAGATAAATGCCTAAAGAAATGCTAAATGAATTCCTTGAAGAAAGCCTGATTGAATTCCCGAAGGAACTACTGGTGGAACTTCAGAGGAACATCCGGTGGAATACCCTAGAGGAAGAGAAAAAATATTTCTGAACTAACTTCCGAAATCCCATTTCCCGTGAAATTCCTGCCAAATCTCGTCCAGGAATTCCCTGTGAAGTTCCTGGAGGTATTACCGGAGAATTTCTTGGAAAAACTCCTGAAAGTATTCCCGGAGGAACTCCCACAAGCACTTCCGGAGGAATTCCCACATGGAAGTCCTGAAATAATTCTTAGAGAAGTTCCTAAAGAAATTTCCGAAAAAATATCTGAAGGAGTTCCCAGAAAAATACTAGGAAGAATTAGCATAGCATATGTGATTGTACAAATCGTGGGTGGCTATACAATGCTCAATTGAGCAATCTACTGTATATTGTCGCAAATTGGTACTTGGGATTAGTACCTTTTCCTATACAGTAGCAGTTGTATACCTGGTCACGTCCTTACAATCACGGAAGGAAGGGATGGAGTGTTAGTTCAACATCTACTACCCAAGTAACACGGTTTGTTGTATGAGTGTAAAAAATACATCTTTCGAACATATAGTTTGTTACGTTTTGGTATGAAAAACTGCTTTGATTACTTTCACACGACCCAAACAGCGCAAAAATAATCGATATTTTCAACATCTTTCAGTTACAACCTTGTTTTTGATTGCACATTCACAAGACTAAACTTAAGTACTAAGGATGTTTTCAGTAACCGACTTTCAACATGGTTCTGTCAAATAGAATACCAAAACAAAAATGCTGGCCAACACGTTCAAGGAAAGAAATTTTATACAAAAAACGAATGAAAACAAGCATGCATGAAATGATGAACACCATTTTAACAATATTAATAAACATATACAAACTGAATAAATAAATCAAATTTGTTTTGAAGTCTCGGTCGAAACATTATATGCGGCTCATGTTTCATTGGCTAAATTTTCATTTTACTTCTCCTAAATTCATGCGCCACTGATTGAACTATGCCAAAGCATAACTTTGAAATTCATATATAAACAAATTCTCCAATCTGCAAAATAAAAACAATATGGCGAGTAGTCGAAAAACAACAGGGTCGATGAAGAACGTTCATAACATTGATCTTAAATAATGTTGAAATTACGTTAAACTTCTATCGTTAGGATATATATTCTGACGCAACAAATGCCAAAAAATGAACATGTTATAACCTTGTTCGTAAAATCTTCCTGTAGACATATTTTATGTTGTGAGAATGTAAAACGAAACATCTCAAAAAACCAAACAAATGTCAAAAATATACATGTTATCAGCAAGTTGTGAGAATGTACTATGAAACTTCTTCTTGATCCAATTGCTGTATGTTTTGCAAAAACCTTATCATAGCTTTCCTTGAACATAACATGTTTTGTATTTCATTTTCCCGACCTTTATTCAACATCATTATTAGATCTTAGTTAATAATGATGTTTTCGGTGTTACTTGGGTAGTGAAGATGCAGGGAACCCATACTACCTTCATAGATGTCTCGGGAAGGAAAATTTGTGTTAGTGGGAAAGGTGAATAATAGGGAGCTCTATTCGACAATATAGAGCGTTTGTCAATAACAGTATATGCTGTAAAAATAATAAAATATATTCATCAATTTACTTACGAACCATCCTAAGGAAAAACAAAACAAAACACAAAATTTCGGCAAATCGCGCAATCGTTCTGCCGTCCGAAACAAGAGCCAACACGCACTGAACTAATTAACTTCATTATCGGCCGCGCAATGCAGAACACAAAATTTCGGCAAATCGCGTGATCGTTCTGCCGTCGGAAACAAGAGCCAACACGCACTGAACACGCTAAAAATGAACTACTCAAAATTGAGTCGAATCATTTTCATTAAAAACGGGACAACTCAAAATTTGAGTAAAATTTTACTTATCTTAAGATACTACTTCAATAAAATGATGATTTCGCGAAAGTTAAGCTTGGCCTTCCATCAATTTTTAATGCGACAGATGCGAATCAAGTTTATCTATCTATCTAAGTGCATTTTACGACAGACTCCTAGTTTAAGTGCAATCCCCATTTTATTGAAGTAGTATCTTTTACTCAAATTTTGAGTTGTCCCGTTTTTAATGAAAATGAGTCGGATTCGACTCAATTTTGAGTAGTTCATTTTAGCGTGAACTAATTAACTTTATTACCGGCCGAGCAATGCAGAACACAAAATTTCGACAAATCGCGCGATCGTTCTGCCGTCGGAAACAAGAGAAAACTACTAGGAAGAATTAATGCAGAAATTCTCAGATGAAATCCTGAAAGTATTCCCAGATGAATTGCTGAAGAAAATCCCTGCGGATTGTTCCGAAGAAATTTCTGGAAGAACTCTTGGCTGATATCTGAGTAAATTCCGAGTGAAGTCCGGAAGGAATTCTAGTACACTTCACCGCGGAAAATCTCCCGGAGAAATTCCTGAAGGAATTCCTGGAGAAGTACCTGGAGAAACTCCCGAAAAAATACCTGAAAGAATTTCTGGGGAAATACTTGGACGAATTCCAGGAGAAATTCATGAAGATATTTCTAGAGGATTTCTTGGAGGATATTCTGATATAATTGCGAAAAGAATTCCAGATTGGAATGCTAGATGATTTCGCTATTGAATGTTTGGAGGTATTTCCGGAAAATTTCCTGGAAGTAATCCCGGAGGAATTGAAGGAAGAGCTCCGAGAGGAATGCCCGGAGAAGTTCCTAGAGGAATTTCCGAAGGAATTTCTTATAGATTTACAAGTGCTAAATCGGAGGATTTCCGTCATAATTTTTTGTAGAAACTTGTGGTAGAATTTTGGGAAGAAATTCCATATATATTCTTGACGGAACTCTCGAATGCATGCCTGAAGGAAATGCCGGATTCTTCCTGAAGAGAGAATAGCCGAAGAAATGTCTAGAAGTAAAACGTGGAGAGAAGAAAAGAAATCTTCAAGGATTTTTTTTTCATGAAAATTTATTCAGGGGTTTCTACATAAGGAGGAATTACAATTACATGAGAAGGATTTTCGAATGATTTTCAGATAAATTTGGGGATAACTTCCGGAAGAATTTAGAAGTTCCCAGGGGAGCTTCTAGAAGGATTCCAAGAAGAATTCTAGAGCCCGAAATGTTTAGAGTTGTTTTGAACTTTCATATATTATGGATCCTGGATGCCCTAATAAGTTTTGGGAATGTTTTGAATTTCAACCACCTATTTCTGTATATGATTGGATCGTAAAGTGCACATGTTTGAGGGAATTCATTTCAGTACCCGTTCAATCTTTCCACAATTTAGGGAGGGGGGGGCGACGGCTCCCCCCTGCCCCCCTCTGGCTACGCCCTTGCCTGCCGTATCATAACGGGAAATATCAAATCTAGACTTTCGCTTCTAACTCTATCATGAACAATGTAGGTGTGTGGCAGTGAAATGGCACTGGGTTTTAAGTATGGAAAGGAATAATATCCAATTGATTTGAAAGTATCGAAGTAGGCTTCATATGAACGACAACGAAGAGCCACCAAAATATTAATCAAAGCAATCGTGATAATTTGCCGTCAGTCAAAAATACACGTGGTGAACCATCGCAGACAGTTTGATAGTTTTCCGGCACGCTCCCGCTTGTCTATTCCCACAATAAGCTCCATATTTGGCGATCCTGCAGGATTTTCACCGTTTCTGGATTAGATCTCATTGTAGAGCTTGGAACAAGCGGGAGTGTGTATGGACAAAATATTATTAATTTTATTTACGTAAGTGAAAGTGAAAAAAAATATTACATGGTTTTTTATGCTGTGTTTCAGTGCTTCTTTATACCTATAATGATAAGTGCATATTAAAATACATATTTTGCGAGAGGTGCAAACT
Source organism: Armigeres subalbatus (assembly GCF_024139115.2). Taxonomy (NCBI): domain Eukaryota; kingdom Metazoa; phylum Arthropoda; class Insecta; order Diptera; family Culicidae; genus Armigeres; species Armigeres subalbatus. Next base: position 228,785 of record NW_026942677.1, on the reverse strand, counting down.
TATTTTTTTTTTGTAAAGTTAAACCAGAGAAAAGGCATAGCTTCGGCATTAGGCTGACTGCTTATCAAACGGAACTTTTGTTCATAGTCGTAACTATAGTTTATACATATTCCCAGTCTAGGGGGAACATGACCCCAGCTGTTGAGAAATAATTTTCTTAGCCGATATAGGGCACTGCTTTAATTCCTTTATTGCCCATTTGTCTTGTTATTAACATTACTCCACTGAAAAAAATCAACTAGTTTTTTGTGTGATTGCAAAAACACGGTGACTACTTTTCGCATTGTAATAATTGTTGATAAATGAGTGAGGTAGGTTTAGGCATCGTAATCGCGTAATAAACATAAACAATAAACACACAATAAACTGCATTTTTTCGATTTATGCACAAGGTTTTTGGAATCAAATTTGCAGATTTTGGAGCACTAGATGTGGAGTAAATTCCATGAAGCTTCATAATAATTAATACAAGTATTCATGGATTCCCGAAGATTTGGAAATGCTACCTGATCATAACAGCGAAACTGCGTTTAACATATCAACGGGAATTCAAAAAAAATAATTATAATAAAATCTGATGTTGAAGTTCGAGAAGGAAAGATTTTTTCAGTATTTGCGAAGTCTTATGGAATCAGATTAGGATACTTTTCTATAATTTCGAAATTAGGTTATTTGAAGAGATATAGGAGATTGGGAGTTTATTATATTTTGGAAGAATTTTCTTTACAAAATACGAAGAGATTGTTAGGACGTTTTCTGAAATCATAAATATTTTACGTAATCAAAAAAAAATACTGATAGTTTTTGGAAGTTTTAAGAACACTCTAAACTCTCTGAGGAACTCTGACCGTAGTTGGCAGTGTAATAGAAAAGATACATACATTTTATCATACAATGAACAACTGAGTGAAATCACCAAACCAGAATGTCCACAACACTTGAACACTACATTCTGCAACGACAAGCCGATACACTGCCGGACAGATCACCTTAAAAGTCATACGTTTCAATGTGTGTAAAATAATGGTGATAAAATGCCAAACCTGAATAAGGAAAAATGAAAATTGTTTTTTAACTCTCTTTTCAAAATTTTAGAAGGGAGCCGCAAGTGGGTCATAAAAGGACCAAACCCTCCCGACATCCTTTGGCCCTTTATTTAAGCCGATTATATTGATTGTAGTATCAATTTTCAAACTAGGACTATTGGAAAATGACCATCTTTAACATGCAGACTTAGTGTTACTTGATTTTGTAATGAGCGCGAGTTGTGCTCGCATAAAGTGCTCAGTGCGACCAAGTGTTGCTTGATTTTGTAATGAGCGCGAGCGGTACTCACATAAAGTGCTCTTAGTGCAACTTAACGTTGCTTGATTTTGTGTTGAGCGCGAGTGGTGCTCGCATAAGGTGCTCAGTACGGATTTAACAATGCTGATTTTTTATAATGAGATCGCGTGGTACTCACATATTGTGTTCTGTATCGGTGAATTCGACACGGTTGTTTCATAATGTGCAAATGTCGCAAACGCAAACAATGCCTTTTCATGCAAATTCCTCAGCAACTAGGACCACTCGCAGCTAACAACCACTTGGGACTGGTGGCGCTCCGCGCCTTCTATCAAACGGAAGTGGAAAATACCACCAGAAGTCTCCAATCTTCCTGAAATCAGCAGAAGAAGTCAATGTTTACGTTTGCGACTTTCGCCTTTTTGAAACAACAATGTCGAACTTTACCGGCAAAGTATATTACAGGCTGGTGAAACCTAGTGGTGTATTAAAACAAAAAAAAAAGTTTTGAGATCTTTATAATTTATATTTATTAAATTGTTCATTTATCAGTTATCTATATATCCATTAATCACCTCAACTATCTAAGGTATACTAAAAATTGTTACCCGCATTTGATGCCCGGTAGGTTGGCAGCTTTATGGACTTATGTTTGGTACTTAAATATAATTTTGGATTTGGAATACTACATTCCTATTTCCAATTCACCCCTCGCTTTTAGAGGCACCAGTTTTTCATCTATGTTTATTGGCAGCAAGTACTACAACATAGTTTTCGAATTTGTTGATCACTTATTTAATAAAATGTGCGCCTTAATGTCAGAGCGTCTATTGTGGCAGATATTTCTGAACTCTACCGTGGTTCTCCTTAATGTATCTGCCCATTTAGGGTGAAAGGTTTTTGTTTAACAAATCCTAATTATCGGCAATTTGAAATATTTTGATGCTCGCCGTCTGTCAACCAAATACAACGTTAGCTGGCGTTAGTGTTTTAGAAAGTTACTTTCCTTAATAAAACAAAACCTGTGTGGCATTGAAATGGCACTGGGTTTTAAGTATGGAAAGGAAATATCCAATTGATTTGAAAGTATCGAAGTAGGCTTCATATGAACGACAACGGAGAGCCACCAAAATATTAATCAAAGCAATCGTGGCAATTTGCCGTCAGTCAAATACACGTGGTGAACCATCGCAGACAGGAGTGATAGTTTTCCGGCAGACTCCCGCTTGCCTATTCCCACAATAAGCTCCACAGTAGGTACGTCTATTTTTGGAAGATGATATTAGCATTTCCATGTCATCATGGTCGTATGCTGACAGGGAAAATAGGTTTGCTACTATCCGGGGGGTGCAAATCTGCTCGAGCGTCTGTTCTCCATGTTAGGAGCAGCTCACAACAGCGTCTACTTCCAACACAGCCTTCCTCTATCGGTACACCTGGAGATCACCACTGCAGACAAAATCGCGAATCAACCACGTTCTAAAAATTGGCGAAAAATCAGTTTTTTTTCTCAAGACAATTTTGGCGTATATAATTAAATTGCAGTAGAATGTTTGATTTTGTGGGTCTCGTGCCCCATCGGTGGGGTAAGAGTGCGTTTTTCACTTGTCTTGCAATAAGGGTTCTACTGAAACGAATCTCAATAATTTCGATTTTTTTTTCCACTTGGTAACATATAGGAAGAGTATATGAATCATCGACATTGATTTGATATGCAGAAGCTTGCTTCTTAAGGGCCACATGATCGATTGAAAACTAAGTGCGTACTCTTGCCCCACTCTACTCCATGCCTTCTACTGATTGCGCCTGTTGGAGAGAACCCAGTCAGGCTATGTCACTGGTAGTCATGTTTTTTAAATTTATGTAGATCTCTCTTCAGGTTGGGCAAATGATTATGATTTTATCACTTAGGAGATCATCTGGCCTTTGTAAATTAGCACTGGTGGTTCCAGAGTTGTGGTAATCTTGGTTCACCAGCAATTTTGACGTAATTAGTTTATTCACCATTTGGCGTCAGCAGTAAGAACGATAAGATCAGAGCTAGTCCAGTGCAGAAGTAAAACAAAACCCTATTTTACACTGAAATCCTCTAGGTCGATTGTATGTGCTTTACTACAGGTGTGGTATTTGGCCGATGGCGACTGAATGCGACGTTACGCTGCCCATGATCGCATATTTGTAACACTCACATTTTTGTTCATTTTGTAAAAAGCCTGTGAATCGTTCAGAAAGCTCAATTTACTGCATCTAATCCCACAACAGTAAAATAAGCTTTACTATCTATCCTATCTGTGGTAAGCTGGAAATTATTGAGTTTCTGGGGAGGATTGTCAAAAGGCCTCTAGGTATTCCATTAAAAATTTCAAAATTTCAAAAAATTTCATTCCAAGAATCCCTTTAAAATTCCAACAGGACTTTTTATTAAAAAAATCCTCCTTCAATTTCTTCCTCAGAAATTTCTTCGGAAGCTCTTTAAGGAGTTTCTTTCGAGTTTTTCCCACAAATTCGGAAATTTCTATAGAAAAACCTTAGTGAGCTCCGTAAGGAATTCCTGCAGAAATTCTTCTTAGTAATTTTTCAAATGTTCCTATCGCACTGTTTTTGGTCCATATAAAGACTCTAGATCGTTGCTACTCAACCTGATGTGATTCAATGCCAACATGTCTGGATTCGGAAGATAAGACAACATCGAAGTGTGTTTCTCATACCTACGGTGGCATCGATTCAACCGCTAACGAACAACACATTTTATATGGATTTACTAGAATTTTAAGAGAATTTCCCGTGGAAACTTTCGAAGAAACTGCTGGAGAAATTTACAAAAACTTTTTCGAAAAATTTTCCGAAGGTTACTGGCTGGATTTTTGAAAATCATTTGGAACTCGTAGAGGGGGCTCTCGGAAGTATTTCTGGAGGAATTTTTCAATGATTTTCCGAAGGAGAACCCTAGCGGATTTTTGAAAAGTATTCCTAGATCGCCCAGTCAACACAAAAAAGTATATGATGCAACATAAGATGCTAAAGTGGAGGCGATATACATACATATTGTATGGGGAAGTACTTATATGGCCTCCACTTTAGCATCTTACGTGGCATCATATACGATCTTGTGTTGACTGGGCGCATATCAGCCGAGATGCTCAAAGCTGACCCCATGACATCCGCTCAACTACTGCATCGTTTATTTCGTAATATTTGGGACACCGCAACTTTCCCGGTCGACTGGATGCAAAGTATCTTAGGGAAGGTACCCAAAAATGGTGCCCTGACTGTATGCGATAACTGGCGAGGCATTATGTTGCTGTGTTCCGTTTTCAAAGTTCTATGCAAAGTTATCCTAGTCCGGATTCAGGAGAAGATCAATGCGACTCTCCGGCGGCAGCAGGCCGGATTCCGTGCCGGAAGATCCTGTGTGGACCATATTGTCACGCTCCGCATCATTCTGGAGCAGGTCAACGAATTCCAAGAGTCCCTTTACTTGGTATTCATTGACTACGAAAAAGCTTTCGACCGTCTCAATCACGAGAATATGTGGGGCGCCCTGAGACGCAAGGTGGTTCCTGAGAAAATCATCGGCCTCATGGAAGCACAGTACGAGGCCTTTTCGTGTAGAGTGCTGCACAATGGGGTCCTGTCCGACCCTATCCGGGTCGTAGCTGGTGTGAGGCAAGGATGTATACTATCATCGTTACTGTTTCTCATCGTAATCGACGAGATTCTTGTAGGTGCAGTTGACCGTGAACCAAACCGCGGGCTGTTATGGCAGTCTATAACCATGGAGCACCTAAACGACTTCGAATTGGCTGATGACGTTGCACTCCTCGCGCAACGGCTCTCTGATATGCAGAGTAAGCTCAACGACCTTGCCGAGCGCTCCTCCTCGGCAGGTTTAGTCATCAACGTCAACAAAACCAACTCGTTTGATGTTAACACGGTGACTCCTTCCAGTTTCACAGTAGCCGGGCAACCAGTAGAGAATGTTGAAAGCTTCCAATATCTTGGTTGAAAAATGGCGTCAGACGGCGTTACCAAGGTCGACATAGGCGCACGGATCAAGAAAGCAAGGACTGCCTTTGCGAGTTTAAGAAATATCTGGAAAAACAGGCAGATAAGTGAACGCACCAAAATACGAATTTTCAACTCTAACGTGAAATCTGTGCTGTTATACGCTAGCGAAACATGGTGTGTATCAGTGGAGAACACTTAACGGCTGCAGGTGTTCATTAACAGATGCTTGCGGTATATAATTCGGGCCTGGTGGCCTCACAACTGGATCTCAAACAACGAGCTCCATCGTCGTTGTCACCAGAGGCCGATAGCAACAGAAATTTGGGATTGGAAGTGGGGCTGGGTCGGCCACACTCTACGTAGGGGCGGAAACGAAATCTGTAAACAAGCATTAGACTAGAACCCAGCGGGACATCGCAGCAGAGGCAGACCCAGAGGCTCATGGCGGCGAAGCCTCAATAAAGAAATAAAAGAAGTCGACCGAAATCTAACCTGGCAGCAGGTTAAAGCGATAGCCGGGCAACGATCAGGATGGAGATCTTTCAAGTCTGCCCTTTGCACCACCGGAGGTGTACAGGATCCATAAGTAAGTAAGTAAGTATCAAGCAAAACGCATGTTGCAAGAATGTCGGACAGCAACCCTCCAAACATACTGTCTGCTTCCGACTCGGTGGGCACATGAAGGCTTGAAGCACAGCGAGCTGCGTGGACGGACCAAGTACAAAACGATTTGGCGGGCGTGGGGCGCAACAGAGGATGAAGAGTTGTTGCCTCGAACCATGGAGAGTGGCGTCAAATTGTTGATTCAGAGTTAGATATCTGTTCAGATGTAAGCTACATAAATAAAATGTACAACACACGACGTGGACATTTTAACATGCAACAAAATTGAATCAAATAGATCAATGGGAACACTGGTAACTAGAGTTAGAAGGACCGCAAAACGATTATGGAGAACCAGAGGAACATTCGGGCTTTAGTGAACTCATTTCAGGCGTTTCGGTCAGATGTGAGTAATAGTCTAATATCAATAATAATAACCGTTTATTGTAAATTCCAACTTGGTTTCATCAATTTTTTGCTGTATGCAATGGACATAATGTCAATGTTGAGATTTGATTAATCTTGATGATTGATTCTATTTATTACCATCTGTTTGCTTTTATGTTTAATTCTTTATTGAGCGCTTCGAAAACACTAGCCATTCTTTTTTACAATCACACGTTTAGCTTGATTGTGTGTTAGAGCAACAATGCGTTCGTTGTTGGTAGCTTCTGAAGCTGGTGTCGCTCTGCAACTTTACGGAAATCTTATTCAAGAGCAGTTTTGCTTGTGTTCGTGCGTATGTGCATACGTGATTTCCTGGCATATGTCTGCCATTTGTCTTTTTGTAATATTAAACTACATCGCAGGGAACTGCTTCTTAGAGTTTGCTTCATAAATATAGATAGCTAGCTTTACCGCTCCGCTAAAAAAGCAGGAAATCTGATTTGTAACTCTAGTTCTCTAGATTCTCAGTCCAGTCCAGTTCATAACATCCGTTTTCTAATTTTTGAGAGTATATAAATAGATATATTCTATGCTAAAGCCTGTTTGCCCTCTTTCGCTAATATGTTTAAGGAAATATCCACTTGGTACGAAATCTCTAACAATAAATTATCACAATGTTCTATACACGTGTTTTATGCGCATGAATAAATGTGGATGTGGGTAAGCCTAGGATAATCAAGTATTTAACGTAGCGAGCGTCGAAATAGCAATTTCTTATGTATAAAAATACATTCTCAGTTGTAGCACCATGGACTATAACAAACTCATACAATATGACACTTCCTTCTGATTTTTCTTCTCTCTCGACAAATTGCGTATTTCTCTCAATGGTTTGTGGTGCTTATGATATACATTCTCGTAACTAATCGTCTTACACTAATATTGCAACATTTTAAACCAATAGAAGACCTTTCGTTTGTTCCACATTTTTTCGATGTGGTTCGAACTCGTTCAGATAGCTGCTGACTCCTAGTCAGCTTTGTATCAGCATGCTAAGAATAGAGCGATCTCAATTCTTTGATCTCTCGGACTACGCTCCAACTGAGTTTCTTTGCTAGCCTAACTAATATATGAAAACCAAAAAAGTTTTTAAGACTCTCTGTTTGTGATAACAGAGTTATCTTTTAAGGCCCGAATGCAATAACTTCAGAAGCATAGTACATCTTATTGTACCTAATGCGATCATTGTGGTTAGACCTTCACATAATATTGGACTTAATATTTTCATATGCTCCAAAATATTTTCCAGAACGTCTAAACAATAAGGAAATGAAATTTGCTTTACTTATGGAAAATTCAAAACGAATAACACATAACTATTCTATTACGACAGTATTTTATTTCATAGTGGTAGGGGGAAAAGGGTGCAAATCTGAACAGTGCCATCTCGTGAAAAAAAAATACGAATAATTATAAGGCCCGGGTATTATGTGTTCTGATAGATTAGGGGGTAGATTTGCCTATAAAATTTACAAAAGGATTCTCATTCGCGTGTGTCGCTTCATTTCAAGGGAATGGACTCGTTGCCATTCCCAATTTTGTTTTGTATATTTTTTGTGTCGATAATTTTAGTCTCTATCCCACTAGAGATTAAAATCAAGTATTATGAGTTGTGGGTTGGCTCGCTGTATCGCTTATGTCCTCAACGTCGGTAGAGATCCGCCATCACGAAGAGTCGCCATCGTGCGGATCTCCGGCCTTCGTCGGACAAAAGAGACAGACATGGGTGCGACCAACCCCGTTGCCATTCGACTCCTTTTGTGGTTGGTGTTTGAGGTATTGTGCTCGTTCGTTTTCTGATAGACTGTTGGTTCTTACTCTGATGCAGGTTTGAAGTTACTGAGGCATTGATTGGCTAGAAGGACCAATTTGGAAGAATTGCAAAAACATGTAACAGCGCTAAAAAGATCGGGGAATTTTACGCGAAGGTATATTTCCGCTTTATCGGGGAAACTTTCCACTAGTCAGAAGATAAAAGCTGCCGACCCGGATTTGAATCGGTACGATTACGCGCTAATTTTGTCTGTCGATTGCGTGCCCTACAAATTATGCTTTGGCTACAGTTGCTATTGACCGTCATTGATTGCACATTTCCGACTGCTTATCACTAAAGCCAACAAAACAGACGGTTTATTGTTGCTGTTGCTGCGTCCTTTGCTGGCTGCCATCTTCGTTCGAATGTACTCACAATACTTGATTTTAAATGAGTCGTTCTCATGTTTCTATCGTCGGCCCCGTCAGCTTGGTAGCGTATACATTAGCAACCTGTAAAAAAGAAATAAATAAATATTAATCTTAAGAAAATTATTTTGAGCTTTTTAGTGGAATGTCTTCACTTGTCATAAGACGAGTTTGTACAATCCCATTGAAATTCCACCACTTAATTGTATCTTGATACGAATACGTATCTGTCAAGATACAATTAAGTGGTGGAATTTCAATGGGATTGTACAAACTCGTCTTATGACAAGTAAATATTAATCATTGAAATTGTAATTAATACGAAATTCGGGAAACTATAAAGACAGGAACACCGTCTTCGACCAGAGGCCTTCGCAACCTAGCGGCTACTGAACGAGCTCGAGTGGCCAAATTGGACGCATAGTCAAATCACTCGCAATCAATTTCTCAAGCCAACTGAGCTTGACGACCAACTGGCATATAGCTTACACAACCTTACTTGATCAGTACAGTTGCTGATGAAGAATGTATATTTTTGACAGTGATTGTCATGAATGTTGTTGCGAAAATCGCGGATTATTATTACAATTTGGGGAACGACACTTTGTCTGTTTTGCTCTCCAATCGTATTATTGTCCAGATCAAACGCATTAAAATTCGCACCTTGGAACGGCAGAACTGAGTTAAAGCATGCGGGTTGCCGCACATAATCATGCTGATTATCAACTCTGTCCACTGTCAGTTGAGCGATAGAGAGGCTCTCCATCTTTCTGACCTTCTGCTGCATCCAGCTCTGCTCCATAGTAATTCCCAGTACTCCAGGTCCAGGCTGCTTATTCCAACAATTTGCATATTTAGTTTAGTTTTCGGTTGAAAACTTTTCTGCCATTTCGCGATAAAAAAAATCCTCGTTTCTTCATTTGCTTGTGCCTAGTGTTGTGAAAGATCATCTGCATGTCATTTGACTAATTTGTCTGAATCTTTTTCTAGACATTTTTCCTCCCACGCCTTAGACTACATATTAACCCTCAAAGCCTGAACGTAAGATCCACGCTTTCAAATAATCACAGAAAAAAAAGAACATTTCTCCATTTCTCAATCGATTGTGACAATCAACCCCTCAAAACAATCGCTCAGATCTCTAGTTTCTGGAAAAGGTGTACTGGGGTAGGTTTTTTGGCATCCGTGGGAACACTTGCTTAGCATTTTTTTAAGTCACCGTGCGGCATGTCAAACGTCATGATTTTGCAAAAGAAGAGCTCCGTTGAAGAGTATCTGGACAACTATTAGACATGTTCGGGAATCTTCCATTCCGACCATTTCGGGGAAAAAGGCCAGTTTTGATAATTTACGAAACCTCGCTTGCGACATCTCAATCTTCATGATATTGCAAACGAAGGTCAATGGAGCTCATTTGAAGGGTTTCTGGACAAGTTATGTGACCCTCCGGGTTCCATTCGGAGATAATAACCAGTGTTGATCATTTATGAAGCCTGAAAATAGTTTTTGGACATGGTGGACGCGTCCGGGAATGCTCCGCGGACCTTATCCACCAGTTTATATGACCATTTCCTATTAGTGATAAAAGCTAGCTTGTGACATCTCAAACTTCATTATTTTGCAAAACAAGATCAATGGAGCTGTGGGCAAGTTTGAAAGTTCTTCAAGCATTGTTTTGTAGGATTTTAGGACCTGTCTGGAGAATCAGAGTTCTAAAAGATTCTGGTCCTCTGGGTTTTTAAATAATTTACAGATTTTAAGCTATTGCTCAAGATTATCATTTACCAATTTGTGATTTACGTGTGAATCAACGCCATCTGGACAACTTACTTTGAACCTCATAACGATATCAGTTCAAGTGTGTAGAATTCAAGCTCACGGCCTCCCACTTTGGATAAGTGATCGGAGTCCTTCCAATAGATCGGAGCCGCTAACTGTTCTTATCACACTAGAATCAAATTCATGCAATTGCAGGCCTCGAAACCCTTCAATTGACTGTGAAATAGCCATAAAGTATTTTGGCTGAATTTGAAAGTCAGTTCTGCTTGAACGTATAGCCTATTCACGAGTTTTATCATTTGATAAAATCATGTATCTTGATGTGAATCGTCATGTACTTTATTTTCAGTGAAATTTCAATCTATGAAATTTGACATCAAAGCGTGTTGTGTTTGAATTTAGATTGAGTTTGGCTTGAATTGTGCTTGGATTACAATTAGATTTGGATTGGATATGGAATAAATTATTATTGAATTGGATGGATTAGGATTCGACTCAATTTGATTTGGATCGGAATGGATTTGATTTGGATAAGATTTCGATCGATGTGGAATTTGGATTACATTTGTTTGATTTGTATTGATGATGGATTGAATTAGGATCAGATTTGGATTGGATGTGGATTGGAGTTTGGATTGAATAGATATTGGATTAAAATTAGACTCGGTTTTATTTTGATTTGGATTAGATTAGGATCGAAATGGATTTGAATTCGATCAATTTGGAATTTTGATTGGATTTGGATTGTTTTTGGATTAGATTTGTATTGGGTTTGAATTTGGATTGGATTTTGGTTGGGTTTAGAGGTGTGCGCTGCCGGTCCGACATTCAACGGCGACGGCGTTGGTTCGAATTTTGGTCGGCGACCGCGGCGTTTTCGGCGTCGCGCCGAAAGCCATTTTAGCCGGCGGCGGCGGCGTGAATCGGCGTGGCGATTTTTTTAATACGTTTCTTTGAGATTTTTTTTTGCTTTTTTTCGGGATATTTTCAAGACATTAACGGAAGAATCTTTCGAATTTCGCCTGAAAAATCTGATGAACTTCTTCTAAAAAATTCTTTAAGTTTTTCCCAAATTTTCATTTGGAAATAATTTTCGGATTGTTCACGGAAACTACTTTGAAGTTTCGAGAATTTTTCGGAAATACCAACAGAAGCTCTTTGGTAATCCAAAAGAAAATTGTTTTGAATTTCAGCAGGAGATTCTTTGGAATTTACATAAGAAATTGGTCCAAATTACTACAGACGTTTGATAACTGCAATGCTTTTTGACTGCAATTCGATAGTTGCAACAGTTTTGCAGTTATCGGACCGCTGAACTTCAAAACGATGTCAAACAAAGTCGATGATAGCTGCATTGTGCTGCACAATCAGGTGCACTTCTATTGCATCTGACGTCGACTGACAACCGTTTGATGTCTAGAATGCGTTGCAGTTATCGAACGGCATTCGCTAACTGAAACGTAAACATGTTGCAGTTATTTAACGACTAGTGTATTGTCCATAAGAAATTCTTGGGAAATTCCATAGGCTGAAAGCAAAATACGGCCGAACTGGTAATTTGACCAAAAAAGTCGTTTTCCCTAACAGGTCGTTTGGCCGAATAGGTCATCAGCCCAAAATGCCGTTTCGCCGAAAGGGTAATTTAGTCGAAAATGTTGTTTGGCCCAACGAGTCACATGGCCAAATGTCAATTATATGGTCAAAAATGTCCACCCATTTGGCCAAATGACATTTACGGCGAAATGGCCTTATTGTCAAAAGATCATTGAACGAAATTTCGGATCCTCTCTACTTTGTAAGCCGATTCAAGCCAAAAAATATCTAACCAAATCCCAGTAGGCCGAATTGAGCGTATATCTAAAATTGCTATTAGGTCGAAAATGGTTTGTCCGCACATGTTGTTTGGCCGTTCAGTTCGGCTTGGCTAAATGGAAATTGGTTAGAAGATTTTTGGCTTAACGGCCAGTATCGACTTAAAAAATAGAAAGGTTACGGAATTGTGTTCAATTGTCATTTGACAATTTCGCCAAAGAGTAGCCATTTTTTACCATATCTAGGAACTTTTTTCAAATGGACCTAATTGATTCTGACCTTGATTTTTGGAATAATGATTATTTTGGTCAACTCATGCACCCAGCAGAAAGAATAGATTGCGACCTATCTGGTAGTAACGTCAGTTGAACGAAATATGCTGCATAGAGAAAGTATGAATCGTTTCAAATTTCAAGGTCAAATACAGTTACGCCTATTTGAAAAAAAGTTCCTAGATATTATCCATTCAGTAATTGACATTATGCCAAATAACATTTTCGGCCAAATGGCCAAAAGGCTCGGTGGTCTAGTGGCTACCTCTTCTGCCTTATAAGCAGGAGGTCGTGGGTTCAATTCCAGGCTCGTCCCTTTCCTAATTTGTATTTCTATCTTAGTTCTTTCTGTGTTTCACGTTCTACCAAAACGATTCCTACTGTTATAACCTTCCACACAATCTCAAAACCTCCCGTGGCACCTATGAGAGGTTGTAGAGTTCTCTGCGTCTTTCTTAAGTAGGTGTCCATTCAAACCATCCTTCCCCTTCCTCAGCATTCGCAAGGACGTGGCCAGGACAGATCTCGACTATTGGAGAGTACATTGCTTCCATCTAAGAGTTAGTGATTAGTCCCAAATCAATATATGTGGTAACGGATGAAAGTGATGCTACTCTCATACAATAGTCTTGGCTTGTACCACCTACGAATTTGTGCGAACTGCTAAATGCTAATGCTAATGCTAAATGGCTAAAAGGCATTTTTGTCTAATGACTTCTGTGGCCAAACGATCATTTCGGTCAGACGGCTTTTTCGGCCAAATGACCAGTTCGGCCGTCTGATGCTTTCGGCCAAGCGAATTTCCCAAAAATTTCATATGGACAATGCAAAGATTTTTTTGAAGAAATCCAAAGAAAACCCTTAAACAAGTTCGAGCAATTTCCTGTTGAGTTTCCTAAAGTTTTTTTTTTAAATTTACATTTTGAATAATCTTCAGCGGATGCTTTTAAGAATTTTTGAAAATTCTAGGGAGTCTCCCGCGAATATTCCGAAGAATTTTTTTTGTTTTAACGTTGGCTATGCCAAACTAGTCATCTTAATTAATCTAGATTGAGAAAATCAACGTTAAAGCATCTTCCAATCACAAGATCGTACAATTATGAAGGATATTCTGTGTAAATTTTGAAAAGTACTCAACAGAAACTTTCCGCGGATATTCAGAATATTTTTCTGTAGAAATTTGGAACAACTTCTGATGACTTCAACAATATCCGTATATAGATATTTTTGATGAAATTCCAAACAATTTCCGTTGGGAAATCCAAAGAGCTTCACTTGGTAATTCCAAAGAATTCTCGAAACTTAAAAAAAAAATCTCGAAACTTTACGCGAGTTTTTTCTTAGTTTTTAGAAATTTCAATAAGAAATTGTATTAAACTTTCAAGATAATCATTGGTACTTTTAAGAAAAATTCTTTGGTATTTCAACGAGATGTTGTAGGGATCAATCAGGAAATTTTACGGACTTCTTCAAATTTGAATCGGCGTGACAAATTTTAAACGGCGGTGCGCCGGTGCAAAAAATATCGGCGGCGGCGTGACGCTGCGGCGCACATTTGGGTTACGATTGGATTTGGGATGAATTTGTATTGGATTTAGTTTGAATTCAGATTAGATTTGGATAGGATTTTGACTAATTTAGGATTGAATTTGGATTAGATATGGATTGGATGTGGATTGAATTTACTTCGAATTGGATTTGCATTGAATTAAAATTAGATTCAGATTGAATTTGGGTAGGATTTATATTGAATTTCGATTGGATTGGATTTGGATTTTGATTGAATTTAAAATGGAATTTAGATTTGATTTGATGTAGAATGGATCTGGATTGTATTTTGATTGGATTCGAATTGGATTCAATTTGAATTTTGGTTTGAGATTTGAATTTTATTTGAATAGGCTTTGGATTGAATTTGTTTTCGATTTGGATAAAATTGGGTTTGAATTTGGATTGGTTTTGGATTGGATTTTGGTTGGATTACGATTGAATTTGGATTAGTTTTGGATTGGATGTGGATGTATTTGGATTGAATTGGGATTGGATTAGAATTCGACTCAATTTGAATTTGATTTGGATTGGATTTGAATACGATTTCGATCGGTTTGGATTGAAATAGTATTGAATTCAGTTTCCATCAGATTTAGATTGATTTTGGATTAGATGTGGAAACGATTTGAATTGTATTTTGTTTAGACTTGAATTGGATTTAAATTTTGATTATAATTTGGATTATAGATTTTGGTTGGAATACGATTGGATTTGGATTAAATTTAGATTGGATGTGGATGAATTTGGATTGAATTGGGATTGGATTAGAAGTAGACACAAGTTAAATTTGATTTGGTTTTGGATTGGATTTGGATCGGAATGGATTTGATTTCGATCAGTTTCGAATTTAAATAACATTTGAAATGAATTTGGATTGATTTTGGATTTGATTTAGTTTGAATTGTATTTGCATTGACTTAAAATTGGATTCGGATTGAATTTGGATCGGAGTTGTATTGAATTTCGATTAGATTGAACTTGGATTTTGATTGGATTGGACTTGAATTTTGATTGGATCTATAAGGAATTTGGAATTCGATTCGATTGGCCTGGGAATGGATTTGGATTGGATTGGTATTGGATTTTGGATTGAATTTGGATTCGATTTGGATTGAATTGGGTTTGAATTATGATTGATTTAGGATTGAATTATTGGTTATATTTGGATTGATTATGGATTGTATTGTATTCCGATTGGTTTATACTTGGATTCGTATTGGATTTAATTTGAATTTTGATTAGATTTGGTTTGGAATTGGATTGATTTTGGATTGAATTTGGATTGAATTTGGATTGGATTTTGATTGGATTTGTGTTGAATTTTGATTAGATTGGATTTGGAGAAATGGGCTTGAATTTGGATCGGATTTTTGTTGGATTATGATTGAATTTGGATTGGATGTGGATTGAATTGGGATTGGCTAAGAATTAGACACAATTTAAATTGGATTTGAATCCAATTTGAAAACCAATTGGATTTGGATTAAATTGGAAATTATTGGAAATAATTTTAATTTGGATTAGGTTTGAAATAGATTTGGATTGATTTTGGATTGAATTTTGATTGGATTCAAAAGGAATTTGAATAGGATTTGATTGGCTGTGGAATGAATTTGGATTGGATTCGTATTGGATTTAATTTGAATTTTGATTAGATTTGGTTTGGATTGATTTCGGACTGAATTGAGTTTTAATTTGGATTAAATTTGGATTGGGTTTTGATTAGATTGGAATTGGAGAAATAGGCTTGAATGTAGATCGGATTTTGGTTAGATTTTGATTGAATTTCGATTGGATGTGGATTGATTGGGGATTGGCTAAGAATTAGACTGAATTTAAATTCGATTTGGATCGGAATGAATTTGATTTGAATTGGATTTGGATTGATTGAATCGTATTGGATTTAGTGGAAAATTTGAATTATGTTTGGGATAGATTCGGATCGATTTTGAATTGAATTTAGATTGGATATTGATTAGGTTTGAATTGGAGGTGATTTCGATTTGGGGTGGATGTGAATTGAATTTGTATTGGTATTGGATTTTGGTTGAATTTAAAAGGGATTTGAATTGGACTTGATTGGCTGTGGAATGGACTTGGATTTGTATTTGGATTGGATTTCGATCGGATTTAGATTGGATTCGTATTGGATTTAATTTGAATTTTGATTATAGATTTTATTTGGATTAAGATTGAATAAGGATTGAATTGGGTTTGAACTGGGATTGATTTTGAATTGGATTTTGATTGGAAAACGATTGGATTTGGATAAGATGTGGATGAATTTGGATTGAATTGGAATTGGAAAAGAAGCAGAGTCAAATTGAATTTGATTTGGTTATGGATTGGATTTTGGTTGGATTACGATTAGATTTGAATTAAATTTGGATTGGATGTGGATGAATTTGGATTGAATTGGGGTTGTATTAGAGATCGACTCAGTTTGAATTTGATTTGAATAGGATTTGGGTCGGAGTGGAATTGATTTGAATTGGATTTGGATTCAATTCTTATTGTAATTAATTTCCCTGTCCATGGATGATGGGGTCAACGTTGATAAGTCAAGTGTCTGCATATTGTTAAAATTGTGAAATAATTTGTTCTTTTATAGTACACATTGCTAGTATTATTAATACTCAACACATTACCGTTAGACGAAAACGAGATGAATTTAATTGCATCCGAGTATGGTTACACTATTAAGCAGTACTGAAGTACGTACTTTGAACCCAGTAACATTTCAATTTAACAGAAACGCGTCGAGTATTTTTGCCAATATATAGAAAATAATTAAACACTTGATATATCATACCTCCTTGCAAATACTTAGAGAAGGTGTCGCATGATCTAACAACATTTTCTTGAGTATATGCTGCGGAGGTTCCGGCAGGGTCTAGTACCAGTCTTAACTAACAAAATACTAACACAAAAGACTGGGAAGCAAACGATCATCCATTGCACCAATTGCAGTTCATAGACCAGTATACAGTAAGTAGTGAAAGTAGATACTGTAGATTTACTAATTTTGCATTATATATGGTGATTGTATTCGTTATTTCTTCTCAGTAATCTTTGTTATTTTACTCTTACTTTCACTGCATGGATCAACGTATAAACAAACCTGTTTCGCTCTTCATTTTTTTTTTGGGTTAGGAAAAAATAATACATACTCCAATGTAAAGAAAGATTGAAGGACGTAGGAGACGTGACTAAGTGTATTCTGAAAGACAAATAAAATTAGTTGACTACCTTATAACACAGTAAATGACCGATAGGGAATGAACTCATGATCAGCGCTAGACGGTAAAACAAGAGATAGAGTCACGTTTAACTGAGACCTTAGCCACCTATGTGCATGAGAATAGACCATATCAGGACAGAATTTTCAAAGCGACTTATCTGCTTTTGTAGACGGGGATTCGGACGACGATTTGACGAGTCTGGTGGCTTTCCCACGCAGGCCGGCACCATCAACAGGTGGCGGAAACCTCCACCTACCTGTTGGTGGTGTTGGTTTGCGTGGGAGAGCTATCGGATTCGTCGGGTCGTCGTTTGAGTCTTTATTTGCAGGAGCGGATAGGTCGTTTTTGGAATGTAGCCTTGATGTGATGCTTTCATCCACTATCCTTTTATCTACATAACTAATAGTTTGACCACCTAAGGTCGTGAGGAGCTCAAATGGAAGCTTACGAAATGGTTTGAAATTTTTACTGACTGAATCTAGTTCCGAGACAATGATGATGCTATGCAAGGCCGTCATAAGTCCACAAAGATAGTATCAGGCGTTTTCTTGGAACATGGTTCTTCAAAATATGTAGTTGTTAAATAGCAGGCTCAAATTTTTTAAGATTGTTTGGTGAACGGTTCTGAACTGTGGCCCATTTTGGCTTTTCGATTCAGTTTTGACTGTTCACTAGATAATTTTCAAAACTTTGGACGATTATTGATATTCATCAAATTGTAATACGATATTTTAGTTTCAAAATACGTTTTCATGAAAGGTGTTTATTTGAAATATAGTCAGCAATTCAAATTTAATGAGATGTATCGCAATTCCTATACCATATACACATCAACATAATTGTATTAACACTGACTCGCGATCGAAAATTAAGATTTTGAAAAACTTTTAAAGCTTCTTTTGTTTGATGGGGACATTACTTAAACGCTATTGATGAGAAAACTACTTCGAAACAATACCACTCACACTGAATACTCCGAACAATATTGAAAGAGACTTTTTATAAGAACTGTTTAGATCAGGCCTTAACAGCAGACTGTAATGACGAATAGACTGATCATTTAGGAGTAAGGATTTGTAAGGGTTACCTTACTGGACAACTAAAATTTGTAACATCAGACAACTCTAACTAGAAGAATACAGATATCAACACGACATACTAACAAACACATTTGTTTAACCGGCTAAATGTAAGGGAAGCTCTTTGTGATTTATAATTGGAATCAAAATTAATACATATAATCAAATATTATAACCAACATCTCTCCACAGCTTTAATATTCATCATAAAAATATCCCCAACCTGCCCATACTCCTAAGGCAGTGATATACTAGCAGTACATCCCGCAAAACTTAAAACCCCCATGGGTAAAGATGTTGTGAAGCCTTATCCTTTAGTCCCTGGTGTATCATGGACGATATGAATTTCAAATTCACATCGGTGACTTGGCCCCCGGCCCCCTTATACATCAATAAAATAAAATAAAATAAAATAAAAAATAAAATTCTTATTGTAATTAATTTGAATTTGGATGAGGTCTGAAATGGATTTGGATCGATTTTGGATTGAATTTGATTGGATTCAAAAGGAATTTGAATAGGATTTGATTGACTGTGGAATGGATTTGGATTGTATTTGGATTGGATTCGTATTGGATTCAATTTGAATTTTGATTAGATTTGATTTGGGTTTGGATTGATTTTGGATTGAATTTGAATTCGATTTGGATTCAATTGGGTTTTATTTAGATTGGATTTATGTTGAATTTGAATTAGATTGGATTTGTATTGGGCTGGAATTTGGATTGGATTTTGGTTGTATTACGATTGAATTTGGATTAGATTTGGAATGGATGTGGATTGAATTGGGATTGGCTATGAATTAGTCTCAATTTAAACTGGATTTTGATCGGAATGAATTTGATTTGAATTGGATTTGGTTTGGATTTGGATTTGGATCAATTCTGTATTGAATTTGAATTGAATTTCAATTTGGTTTGAATAGGATATGGATTCGATTTGGAATGGATGTGAATTGAATTTGATTAGCATTTGAATTGGATTTTTTTAATACAATTTGCATTGAATTAAGATTGGTTTGGTAGACTGGATTTGAATTGTATTGAATTAGGTTCGGATTTGGATTGAATTTGGATTGTAGTGAGATTATGTTTGATGAAGAATGTAATGATGATATGCTCCTACTTCATACGAGTTTCCCACTTACCCGATAGATCAGTTCGTACTGCTCCCGCGTCCTGACGGCACTGGCACGTCCCCGCCGAACGTAGTAAACAACCAGCGGAATGTCCACCGTTCGTGGTGGAATCTCGACCGCTCGCAGCGCTACGTCGCACGCAACTATCGTCCCCGTTCGTCCAGTTCCCGGTGAACAATGCACCGTGATGGGTCTGTTTGCAGTGCACAATAGAACAGATTTTCGTTATCTCATGCAGTGCTGTAGGAATCCGAAGTTACAACTTACCCCTGGGTTCGCTGCAGCGATTTGTGTTTGTCCATGGTTCCTCCATTGCTTATCAAGCTCGGAGGAGGAACACCGTCCGAATTGGCCTTACCTATCGTGTTGTTATTGTTATTGGAACTATCTACATTGTTGCTACCTATCGCTACACTATTCGATTCGGTGGTTTCGATCGACGTGGGCTCTTCCGCAATACTGGTTATACCACCGCTGATGCCATTGCTGGTGATTACAGTGCCGTTCGCGGTGGTGCTGTTGCTTTGATTGTTGTTGTTGGGTGCCTCAGCCAGCTCACCCGGAGCCAACCGTGAGTAGCTACGGGCTTCCAGGAGCATAGCAATGATCGAGGACTCGTCGATGGGCACTCCAGTGTCGGGCCACTGATACCAGAAGTGCATGATCTCACGCCACGTGTTTGTCTGCGTGTTGCGCAGATGCACTGTTGAGATGGTGTACTTCTCTTTGTTCTCGCGGTTCTTGAGTGTTAGCTGTACGAGATTGAGAAACATTTCATAGATAATTGTTTGTCATGTTAAACAAATTATTACAATCACCTGGAAATCACCGAACGTTCGGTTGTTGTCCAAAACGACCGATGGCGGTAAATATTCGGCACACTTTTCGACACCGTTTTCGCTCAGGTCGGTGGCCATGATGATCACCTTGGAATTCTGTTCCCAAATCATGCGCCAGAAATCGTTGATCGTGTTCTCCATGGGTGCTTGGCAGGCTATGTAGTAGTTGGTGTTATCCTTCGGACCCTAAAACATGATCGAATGCGAAAATGCGAACTAAGTTGCAACGAAAACTCATAAACGTGCTCACCTTGACAAAGTTTGCGTTGATGTATTCAGTCTTTTCATCATCGTTGAGTCGTTTCAAATGAACTCTTGTCTCCGGGAGCGGCACAACGTTCGCATATCTGAAAGTGATATTGAACAATCGATATTCGTGAGAATGTTTCAAGGTACGAGCGCTCTTACCGATTTTTCTCTTCACATCCCTCGGGAACCTCATCAGCCCGTGCCGTCACGTTCGGAATCTCCTTGAACTCGTCGTAGATGGCCGTTTTGTTCTGTATGATGTTTGCCAGCTCTGCCACCGTCAGCGGATTCGTCTTCAGCCCTGGATCCTCGAAAGCCGAGTTTCCGTAAGACCGCTTTGACATCCGCATCGTGTTGCCCTTGCGACGGACGCTGTTGTACACCGAAACGTTGTCCAGACTGTAGGCATCCAGCCCGACCGGGCGGCATCGTTGCCCATAGGAGACCTGTGCCTGTCGCTTGCGGAAGATCAACTGCAATTGCGGATAGTACAACTGATCAACGAAAGATTGCTCTGCTCGGTCCCAGGGGCGAGAGCGGACCAAACCGGCTATTTACACTATGTGCACGCATTCATACAAAGTCATAGAGAATATATAAAGGGGTAGAGAAGTTCGGGGAAAAGAAACTCTGGACAGGGTTGTCTTCCTGATTGGCGGATAGAGTCGGCATTGGAGATCGATAATGAGCAATTCCGTGTTCTTGATGTTGTCCTGGGATAAGAAATATTCTCTTCCAATTTATTCATTTTTCAGGTTTATTTTTTATCGAAATGCTCATTTTACAGGACAAAAATTAGTTCAAATGTGTAACGAAAGAACACAATACTGAATTGTTCGTTAATTTATCTCCACTATGCCTTCACCACCCGGATATGTACTTCTAAATTATGTCACAGTCGTTAGCGCTACTTTTGAATTATTTTGGTCTTACGACTCCTTACACCACAAACATGGATCAAAGAGAGATTAAAAAGAAATATCATTCATACTTTCTGTATAGAATAGTCATTAGTTGTCCTTTTAGTTAGTTTCGTCACTCGGCAATTTGTTAAGTCCCATAACGTCCTGTACAAGCAACAACAACAATAGCAACCGTGCCGCACTCCCGTACTCCGTATACTCACAAACGCCGCAACCAAAAGTAGCACAACGATCACGCTGACCAGACTGGCCACGACGGCAATGACCACGCCGCCATTGCCTTCCTCTGCTTCCTGCTCCGGAGGGGACTGCGAGGCCAGTGACGAGTCTCGGTCCAGTGGAGCTCGGGACGACGAGCCGGTGGCACTGCTGTTCAGATCGACGTAGTCTTCCTCGGTGACTGATTCCTCTTCGGACAGTTCGGCGGTGGTTGTCATCAGGCGCTCGATCGACTGACGAGTGCTGGTAGCTGGATCCGATTCCGACGAGACAGATGATTCCGTTGGCGGAAATGGTGGAGGCGTTGTCTCCGAAACGGTGTCGTAGACATTTTTGTCATCGACGAGAACTGGATGGTTGGGGATGGTAGGTTCCTCGGCGGATTCTGTGGAGAAGTCTACCTTGTCGGTGGTTCCTGTAGATGGGCGGTATGAGATTGGCTGCAAAGTGGACTGCTGTGTTAAGAAAGGGTCGCTATGAATAGACAGTGTGGTAGGTGCTGAGGTGGTTGTGGTTCTAGTCCTGGACGATAATTCTTCATTGGTTTGGTTGATAGCGTTAGCGTCAACTTCGGATGAAATCTGTTCATCTGAACTTCGGGGCAAGGAATTGATTTGTGTATCATTTTCTTCACTCGTCGGTGGGCTCAAGCTGCTAGTGGAAGTGGATGTAGTCGTAGTTGTCACCAATGGGGTAGTTTCTTCGAAGAATTTGACCGAATTGGTAGTGATCGGTTCTTGAGTTGTGGTGATTATGAACGGTCGTCGAGTCGGACGCATTGATTCGAATGTGGTAGGTAGGATTGCCTCCGTTGTAACTTCAGTCTTTTTCATAATTGGAGATGCGGGTGAGTAAGTAGTTACTGGCATGTCGTCTACGGTGGTGCTAGATTCATATTTTCCCGTAGTGGTAGTTCTTTCAGGGAGAGCAAAGCTCTCGTTCTCGTCGACATTTTCGCTGACCTCGTAACCGCGAGTTGGGCGTATGGTGGTCACAGTATGATCATTTTTGCTCATGAAAGGGGTAGTTGTTTCCTGAATGAAGTTGGTCAGTTCTGGTCGTTTTGTCGTCTGTGTAGGGACTTTGCTGCGATCTTCAAATTTGAAATCCTCCAAATCATCATCTTCTGCCTCAGTAGTTGAGGTTGGCCCCACTACCAACTTGGCATTAGGCATTATAGTGGTAGTTTCTCTAGAGGGTTCGGGAATCAATTCCGTCACAACAGAAGTAATTCTGTTTTCCTCACTAAGAGCGTCAATGCTTGGTGGAGTTTTATTGGCATACTTTCGACGGTCCTTTATTTCATTCTTTAACTCAATTTCAGGCTCTGGAACTGTTGGTTTGACAAACGAACTGTTTGCAAAATCAGCATCCTGCATAATCATTGCCCAATCCATTAGCTGTTTCAAAGTATTATTTGCTACAGTGTTTTCATTTTCATCCCTAATGACGTCCACACTCTCCGCACTAATCTGCCCGGCTTTGCTGGATGCCCGATCAACGATTCTCATTCCCGCCAATGCCCAAGCTGCACCGTTGATGTTGTTGTCCTCAGTGGCCCCAAACTGATCCAAAAACTTACCCTTTTTACCCTTCCCCGTTGAACCGGTTTGATTCTGAACACGAACCTCATTAGACACCAACTCGTAATCATTGTGCTCGACCTCTAACTTTTCCGCAAATACGGTTCTATTGCTTTCGATCGTATGGTTACGTTCGGCCAACGCTTCAGGCACAACAACGAGTTCGTTCGATTCGGTTGCTGATTCTGCGCCTTCTTCACTGCTCGAGAATGAATCTGGCAAAGTTGTCGCCTCATATGAGTCCGGCGATTCCGTCGTTGCCGCAGACTTGTCATCAAAGAATTGCTCCCTCTCGATACGTGTCTCGTCTAATGATATACCGCCTTGCGAGAAGTTCGACGGCGACGTGTATCTGGAAATGAGAGAAATTTATGTCGTTTGAGTTTATGTTTGTAATATATCAAAGTGTAGGTAACATCTGTGAAATAATTTAAAACTACAGTCGAGGGAACAATCGACCATCACAACTCGAGACTGTCGGTAGACAACCTATGCCACAAGAATAAAATACATCGTCACATACTGCGGTAACTGAGACCAGAACTGCGCCAATGCGGTACAAGTCATCACGGCAATAATCGCACGTGCCCCGAGCGAACTGAGTTTACCAAATTTAAAACTCAAGCACGCACATGGAATCAGTCTGGGCGACAGCATGAGTCGCCTCCTGCGATGACGGAAAAGCATTTCCCAGTCCTTCGCTATGATGATGTGCCAAATCTTCCACCGCTTCATCCTAACAATCATCAAGCTCCTCAGAAGATCTTTGTTCGACAACGCTTCGCAGAAGCTACCGCAGCTCCTTCAGGATGAGAACACCTTGGTCCTAGTGCACCAAGCAACAAATCGCCCAACTATTCTCTCTAAATCGACAAACACTGGTGGTGTTGAACTGGGGTACGATGGGACACGAGACCCACCAGATTGAATATTTTTCCAGAAACTGAAGCATTCTTGCAGGAAATTCGGCCATAGACCATTATTTCATCATCTCGAATAGTCTTAGTTCTATCGAGGACAATAATACTTGTTAAGCATGCATCTTACTTTCTTACAAACATCACAGAACAGATGCATGATTCGATCGAAAGACCATTCATGATTACTTTTTTATGGGTCCCATTCCATATTGTCTAATTAATGGCAATTAGAAGGCGGACTCGCTAGAAATGGTGGGCGCACATGAAGGTGATGTTTATGATAGATAAATTTCGAACAGCGAGTTTTTCCCATTAGCCCGTCGGAGAACTCTTCAAAATTGACAAATGAATTGGTCACACAATGAACTTGGACGGTGGCTTTTTTACATAGCAGTTCCTAAAGCTTCTGGGCGAGCGTGGTTCAGAAATGAGGACTTGAGTCGAAGCTTCATTCGCATGATGTCGAGAGTTATGTCCAATCACTATTCACTAAACGCACATCTCTTCAGAATAAACCTCGTCGATGGCAACTTATGTAGGTGTGGAGCCGGTTACGATGTCATCGTAGTTTGATACTGCACGGAAAATGACGCCTCCAGAGAGCAACTATTGGATATCATTGTGACCCGAGTTAAACAACCCTTCAGGGAAGTGAGAGGTAAGTTCTGGGGGATCGTGATTTGGTTTATATGCAGGTTATCTATGTCTTCCTCTACTCGTTTGAAGTCTGTGCACTGGCGGAGACATAGTTGGGTACCCGCGATGCAATTACACCATTGTTCTCGAAGGCTATTGTTCTTGCGGTTGGTGGTGCCCCACCAAAAAACAATAGCTACCTCCGCCAGTGCTAATGTGCCTATTTATTTAATTCTATATTTGCCTTTCTCGTATACTAAGTACTATACGTAAAGGCTAGATGTTCGCTACAAAACCAAACTTCGACGAATTGAGGTGATGTCTGTGTGTGTGTATGTGTGCGCGCAAAATGTCTCGCCCATTTTTCAGGCACTTACCCTCAACCAATTTGCTTGCAACAAGTTGCATTCGACGCAGAGTCCTTATAGTTTCTTATTGAAAATCGAACGGATCATACTATGGGATCAGAAGTTATGGCCAAAATACATTTTTACGCTAAAAACACTTAAAAAAAACTCACACCTTTTTCAGGCACTTATCCGCAACCAATTTGCTCACAACAAGTTGCATTCGAAGCAGAAACAATGGGTTCCTATTGAAAATGGGGCAGATCTTACTATGGGCTTGGAAGTTATGGCCAAAATAAATTTTTTAAACCAAAAACGCGTTAAAAAGTTATGGCCAAAAACACGCAAAAAAGTCTCGCATTTTGAGCACTTTCACTTTCATTCGACGGGGAATCATACCCCACTGTTTCCTATAGAAAAATGAAGATCAGATTACAGGCTCAGAAATGACGGCCAAAATACATTTTTTTGCTTGCTTCTCTAAAATTTACCTATCTTATAGTGAGATTTTTTTCCAATTGAGTGTATGTGTGTGATTTATCCTCTATTCCTCACCAGCCGGGGGCGTTGAACAAGTAGTACTGCGAATAATTTGATCAAATCTCATGCTCCGTAATGGTGCCGTTTTTTGTTATGAACGCTAGTAATATAAAAAGGATTCACATCTAGAGCAAGAAAAGTGCTCCAGAATGTACAGGGGATTGGGATGTACTAGCTGTTCATAACAGGTACAGCAAAACATCACAAGGACGCCCTTGTTCGCACTAACTACTCGGAATAGAAGGTCGAGAAGAGCCACCGCTGCCAACTAAAGCGTGAACCGGATACCTGGGACTCCCACAATAGCAGCAACGATGCCCTGTGCGTATTTAGTTTTTAATGATGTTTGAGTTATTAAGCATCTGCAGAATGGAACGGACAAGGAAGTTCTTCCAATACCGATTCTTCGTTTGATACCGGTGTCCGAGTCTGAAACTCCGATATTGTCGTCTCCGCATCAGACTTAACTGGGGACGAAAGCTTGCTGCTGATTTGTCTTCCTCTCCACCATCACCCTCTCCCTTTCTGGCACTAGTCGCTGCCGTTTCGGAGGAGTTGTCCGGTTACATCCGCTTCACGACTGTAGTTGGGAGCTCGACTTGCGAAAATGCTGCTGTTTTGTATTTCTCTTTTGGGAGCTGCATTTCCACTAATCATTGAAACCCGTTAGAACCACTGTTCGATAAACGGACGAAAAAAAACGCGACCTTCTCATAGCGTAGCTTACTACGATCTCTATAGTGAGATTTTTTCCAATTGCGTTTATTTATCTTAAATTTATAATGTAACATTATTGATATCTCTTGCTAAAAATAACAATAGTTCGGATGATAGCATTTTAAAACCATTTGTAGGATTAATTGGACAGGCATCAGTGTAAGCGATTCTTGGTCGATTTTTTAGAAACAAATTAGACTTGCTCCAGACCAAATTCTATTTCCTTGTTTGATATGTAAAAGGTCGTGATTGTCATAAGACAGAGAGCAAAGCGCCTTTTTCTATCTCAGGCGACCAAAAGAAAGAATCGTGGGTTTTTTTTACTAATTTCGCATGAATGGCAGTCATGAAAGGATGTTGTGCTTTATTTTATAATAGAAATTTCTAAATTATTTTAATGGATATATGCAAAGAATAGTAACTAGTCGATAAAGTTATCATATTCCTTTAATTCACCGAGCTGAAAGTGGTAATAAACACAAAAAATTAAGCAGATATTGCACACTTTCATGCTCTGTCACGGAACAAATATTTTTTGAGTTTTTTGTAGCATGCTATTCATCCTTCTATAGATATTGAAAGGGGCAGATCCCAAGTAACATTTTGAGTTTTATCATAGGGTCTGTTCACAAATTACGTAACGCTTTTGAGGGGAGGGGGAGGTCCAACTTGCGTTATTCTTTGTTACACTAAAAGGTGGGGGAGGGGAGGGGTACTACCAAATGTTACGCATAACGCATGTTTTTTTAATCACTGATTGAAGTAATTGCTGACATGTCTTGATCAAGATAAGCATCAACCCATCCTCTTCGCTACCATTCTACCCATTATTGTCCCATGTTAGTCTTTGTAGTTTTATACTTTTTATCTCAGAGCAGGCTACTTGATGCATTTTTTTTTAATTCTAAAAGACAGCAAGTTTTGTTTGAATAATTGTTGCTTAATTTCGGGGCATTTTTGTCTCACGATGAATATTTACGATTTCTACAGATTATATTATTAACGCTTTTATTGATATTATATTTCATGATTAGATCCCCCAGACCAAACTAAAATTATTAGAGGCAACCCAGAGAGTTTTCATTCTAAGCAATTGCATTTTAGCTCAACCACGTAAACAGTTCAATTTAAAAATGATATGTCTTTCGTTATCGTATTAGTCATTAACGAAATCATGCATATAGTGGGACTGATGTGCGATAAACATCAAGCAAAATATATTGTATTTCTTGACAGAACAGTCCCGCTAAACTATTTGAATGGTCATGGTAGCAAATTCTATTTCCTTGTTTTTTTATGATGTGCCATTCCTATTCTAGCAGTGTTAAAAATACCAAAACTCACATGCTTCAGAAGGAAAAAAAACTGCCTTTAAAATTTTCACAGTTACGCGTTATAGGTGGATGTCTGTAAGGCCGACTTGCGAACAGTGGACTTCAGTTGGGTCGAACAAAAATGACGAACCTCCTGTGTAGGCTGCAAAAACAGAAATGGTCAAACAAAGAATTTTCCATTAGTTACGCCAATGGAAATGTGAGCTTTTTATACAGAACAAAATTGTATGGTTTGAATACAACGATTGTATTAAAATCTACCGAAATTGTATATGCCAAATTATTGTATAATATCTGTAAGGATCTTATGCAGAACTGTATTAAAATCTTCCATCCGTTGCACACTGGGGATTTTCAAAAGCAAAAGGCTCGAAATTCAATTACTCCAGCTGACGCTGCAAAATTTCCAGAAAGTAGATGTTTCCTGAAGGGAAAAAGTGCGATAAATCGATTGCGTGGGGTTTCGTGCTGGTCAGACCACTTTAAAGTGCCCATTTTGTCCAAATTCCCCTAAAAATCACATTATTCCTACTATGCCTCGAACTGACGCTGACATTTTTTCAATAATTATAAGTTTCATGAAGGGAAAAAGTCTGATAAATCGATTGCGAGGGGTTTTGTGCTGGTCAGACCACTTTTAAGTGCTCATTTTGCCCAAATTCCCCTAAAAATTACATTATTTCTACTTTGCCTTGAACTGACGCTGATATTTTTTCAATAATTATAAGTTTCATGAAGGAAAAAGTGTGATAAACCAATTGCGAGGGGTTTCGTGCTGGTCAGACCACTTTGAAGTGCCCATTTTGACCCAATTCCCTTGAAATCGCAATATTTCTACTTTGCCTCGAACTGACGCTGATATTTTCTCAATACTTATAAGTTTCATGAAGAGAAAAAGTGTGATAAATCGATTGCGAGGGGTTTCGTGCTGGTCAGATCACTTTAAAGTGGCCATTTTTCCCAAATTCCCCTAAAAATCACAATATTTCCACTATGCATTGAACTGACGCTGATATTTTTTCAATAATATTATGTTTCATGAAGGAAAAAGTATAAGTTACCTGAAGGGAAATTGTGTGATAAATAGATTGCGAGGGGTTTCGTGCTGGTCAGATAACTTTAAAGTGCCCATTTTTCCCAAATTCCCCTTAAAAATCACAGCATTTTTACTATGCCTCGAACTGTCGCTGATATTATTGCAATAACTATAAGTTTCTTAAAGGGAAAACGTGTGATACGATTGCGAGGGGTTTCGTGCTGGTCAGAACACTTTCATGTGCCCATTTTGCCCTAATTCCTCCTGAAATCACAATATTTCTACTATGCCTCGAGCTGACGCTGATATTTCTTCAATAAATATTGTAGTGTCGGAGGACGCAAATAAAAACACGTTCGTTTCAATGAATCTAAATTGTCAAAACTGTTTTATTATTTTCATGCCTACTATGATAACAATCTTCTTCAAGCATTCAAATGTTGTCGTATATTGCACTGTTGTAACTTAATGGTTCATGATACTACAACTCCTCCTTTTCATTATTTCTATTTTGAACTGCTGAGCCATGGATGTGCACATCGTTAAACGTAGTAATGCTATCAAATCTTTTATGCTTTCCAAATTGGACTTTCCTGGAATTCATCAGAATTTCATTTACAATTATTTCTATGCTCTATTACAAAATACTTAGCTTTCATCCAATTGGCTGTACTTCTTCTCTTGATACGATGTATTCAAATGTTGAATTAATTCTTCCAATTTATGTATGCCGATAAGCGAAATTCATTCTGTATCTGTAGCATGTACAAAGTTTTTTTATAACAGGCTTGATAGTCAAATGGCTACCGCTTTCGCCTCAAAACCAGGAGGTCGTGGACTCAATTCCAGGCCAACTCCATTCTCATACTCTGCATTTCCTCCCTACACTTCTCATGTTCTAGCAATAGCTAGAACTGGGAATGGACCTCCACACCGTTTCCATTTCTGTCCTACACCTTGAACTAGACTTATCTAAATCTTTTCCTACATCTAATTAGATTTCCATCAATTGCTTTTTCCGATCACATTGGTAACGCCAAAATATTCAAATCGATGGCAAAAATAAAGCATGGCTCTTTGAATCTAACTTTTTGAAATCCGTCCAAGAGCCCAAGTCATAGCATTTTGTTTTTAAATTTACCCTTCTTTGATAAACCCTACATTGGTGATGAGAATTAGTTCTCCAAGTTGATGAGCAATAAAATCAGAATTAAGATATATAAAATTAAAGCAGGTGATAATTTAGTTGTGTCGCAAACACTTAGAAAGGAAGCTATCATGCATCTGGAGAACTCAATATTTTTCAATCGTTTGCTTATAAGGACTTAAACATTTTGAAATGTGTCTCACTATACTAGTTTGAATTGCTCCAAGACTCGAGGGCCTTTTAGCTTGAAAATAGATTGAGTGATTTGAGTTCAATTGCATTCAATTTCCATTCAACACTATGAAATGTCGTAACTGCCGTCCATGATCAGGTTGAAGTATAGAAGAAACCTACTTTCAAACAAACTTTCAAACTGTAACATTTAAGCTACTATACAAGAACTACACTACAGGATGAAATTTAAGATATACCACTTAAACTGTTTTTCGAACTTGTGTACCAACTTATGTACAAAAAAAAATCGAATAAGTTTTGGAATATATTTGCTTTAGCTCTAAACAATGTGCAATAATAATATATTATGTCAACAATAACATAAACCTAAAGTATGGAAACGGTAGCCCCGCTAGCGGAGATTCTGTTTATTCAAAACTCCAGCCCGGCATTGCAATGCGTGAGCTTCAGTGAATAGCACCTTCTCTTAAGCAAACTAATACAAGCACTCTTATTGTTTTCATTCTTACGGAACAAGTTCAAAGATGATGTTGATACAAATATATAAGTATTACTATTCATATTGTGTTGTAGGCACGCATGAAAGACAATTTTCTTATAAAATGTTCATTTTCTAAAAAATAAATTCACTTTTTATTTATTTTATAGCCCACGAGTTTTTATGAATTTTAAGTTTCAAAGCTTTGATTTTATAAACATTAACGTAAACCCAAAACTCGTTCGAATCGTTGTTATCAGACATGTTGCTGTAACAATATTAAACTCAGATTACATTTAGTACTAGGGATGCAAATAGTGTTTGTTCCCACCATATCCCAAATGAATTTAGCATCTCTTTCCATTTATACTTATAATTTCATTCAGACAAGTGATTTATGTTTGATTGTTTTACGTTTTTCTATATGGCTTGATAAATTTTAACATGCAGTATCTCAATAGATTGTTATATGTTTCTTCTAGACAATCACGACAGAGTCCAAAAATGGCTGCCAAAATGGCCATCCTAGCCAAAACTCGCGTGTTTCCTCGCACTAATGTCAATTTGTAAGTGATTAGCACATCTATAAACCATTGCGTGACCTTTGCTGCAAGTGAGCAAAGGTAAAAACTACTTTTCGCCATTATCTGTCGTTTACTTTTGTAAACGCCAATTAGTCAAGTATTTTGAAATTGGAGTCCAACGTGATTCACCTAAATGTATAATACACAGTAATGATAAGTAATAGATGCCATACCTTTTAGCTTACACAATTACTCTCTACATAGTTACTCGCATCGGCATTGAATTACCTTTCTTTAGCACACAGTTGATCTCCATGACACTCAGTTGCCTTTCACAGAGCACACAGTTGCACTCCATAGCAGACAGTTGCCTTTTACAAAGCACATAGTTGCTTTCCATAGTACAAAGCTACTTTTCATAATATGGCACACAGTTGCTCTCCATGGCACAGTTGCCTCTCACATAGCACATCAGTTGCTCTCCATGGCACAGTTGTATCTCACATAGCACACAGTTGCTCTCCATGGCACACAGTTGCCTCTTACATTGCACACAGTTGCTCTTCGTGGCACACAGTTGCCTCTCACATAGCACACCAGTTGCTCTCCATGGCACACAGTTGCATCTCACATAGCACACAGTTGCTCTTCATGGCACACAGTTGCCTCTTACATAGCACACAGTTGCTCTTCGTGGAACACAGTTGCCTCTCACATAGCACACCAGTTGCTCTCCATGGCACACAGTTCCATCTCACATAGCACACAGTTGCTCTCTATGGCACACAGCTGCCTCTCACACAGCACACAGTTACTCTCCGTGGCACACAGTTGCCTCTTACATAGCACACAGTTGCTCTCCATGTCACACAGTTGCCTCTCACATAGCACACAGTTGCTCTTCAGGGGGAACAGTTGCTTTTACTGAAGCACACAGTTGCTCTGAATGACCCGTACAATACAGTTGCTCTCCATAGCAATAGTTTTATTCTCTCATATCACACAATTAGGATTCCCATTTTTCCTTGTCAATCTGGAGATGGCGAGTTTTGTTTTCGATCTAACATTCTAAAAACTACAGGCTATGAAAATATTTAAACTTATTTTATTGTATTTAATTGCCTCTTATTTTACTTCCAACTTTTTATTGTACGATTGAATACAAGATTCATAGTAAAGACATGTAATTTAAAAAAATGTGATGGAAAAATGAGTCGAACCAAATGAAGCCTTTTGTTATACCAAAAAGCTTTCAATTATTAATTATGGAAACTCTAATCCAACATTAAATTGAAAAGCAGGCCGAGTTTCAGTTGGAATGTAGAACCATTGAAGTAGAAAAGATAGCACACATTTATTCACTGGCACACAATTGCCACTTATACAAGCCACACGGTTGCTCTGCACGACACATAGTTGCCTTCCATATAATACACAATTGTTCTCCTTGGCCTAACAATGCCTTTCAATATCTACTCTATAAACTGCTTTCATTAGATATTTCACAGTTGCCTTTGAAATAATTTCTTTACATCTCAATAATCTCCAGTTACAGCACACGATCAATTAATCAATATTCAATTATTATGTCAAGCCTATATTTCATTCTCGTTTTTGTAGTTTGCTTCAATTACGTGTAGCAAAATCCAATAGAATTATTTCAAATCATACTGAAAAGGCAAATTTTTATGACCTGTTAAAATCCAATGGCACTAATATTCCGGTCATCATTGCTGTCAAATGCATCATTTGAAGTTACGAGTAAAAAACACTTGCTTACCATAGCACTACACTCAGTAACTATTCTTCTTGAAGCACAGTTTTTTTTAATATGCTATTAAAAATGTCTGGAATTGAGACAACACGAAATATACAATAGTTTTGATTGCCAATATCTGTAAACGATGCCATCGTATACGCTGCACTTGACGACGCTGTTCCATTAAAATAAAAAAAAATACTATGCATATACTATGTATGAAATAATGTAGGAGCCATTGAACATTTTACTTAGTACTCATGTTCCAAACCCAACCAAAACCGTAGTTTATGTGAACTATTGCAAAGCTTTTGCAAATATTTCTTTTGCAACAATTCGCGTATCATTCATTGTTCACTCCTTTGAATCCATATTCATCAACTACACAGTTGTAGCATTTCTCACTTCACCAATGTTATACCATCAACAATAACTTTCATTAATATCTAATTCTTGTAATAAATTTGCATAATCAATCCATGCACTTGGATTCTTCTCAACTTCTTGGTGGGTATTTGAGTCCATATCTTAAAAGCATGCCTTGCCCTGATTCTTTTGGCCTCGTGTATGGTGTACACGTCGTATCAGAACTATAATTTTAATACCAATCTACTTTACTTTGACCACCGTGCTCCCATTGATAACTTTCCATACAATCACAGCACGCCACGACCAAATTACATATTGCTAAGCAACACCTCAAAGTCTTCCATTCGAAAAATAATAAAAATACAATGTTCCGTCTACTTAATTTACCACTTTCAATGTACCACATCAACCAGATTTTAGTCAATCAGACTATCTTGGGCTTAACAACAAGCATGAAAAATACGGTCTCGTGTGGAATAAAGCACCTATAAGGCCTTGAAAGACAAACCTCTGTAAAGAAGCACCTACCTGCATATATTCCTTCTAAGCAGGTGATATCAACTATATCAATCCCCCAAACGAAATGTCTCTGCTTCAACCACTACAATACACGAATAAATTAACACATAACTCCACTCACTAAAACACTATTCCTGTAATAACACTAATAATATTTTTCTCCTCGTCGCCAAATTGTAGTGTCGGAGGACGCAAATAAAAACAAGTTTGTTTCAATGGATCTAAATTGTCAAAGCTCTTTTATTATTTTCATGCCTACTATGATAACAATCTTCTTCAAGCATTCAAATGTTGTCGTATATTGCACTGTTGTAACTTAATGGTTCATGATACTACAAATATATGTTTCATTAGCTCGGTTAAAGGCAAGAGGATATATGATCCCTTCCTCGAGGGATGCATTTAAATGGCGGAAGGCAAGAAAGAGTATGATTCTTATTTTAAATTCACATTTTCTCGGATTAAGGCAAGAGGAGATATGATCCCTTGTCCCGAAGAATGCATTTTTACGGCTGACGGTAAGGTAGGATATGCATTTCCCCTCTCTGTCATTCCTTAAGCATTTATCAGTCTTGTCTCAGAAGAGAACACATGTCTCGAATGAAGACTCAGAGTTCCATATATCAGCGTCAGTTCGATGCACAACTGAAAATTTGTTATTTCAGAGGAATTGGGGTAAAATGGGCATGTTAAAGTGGACTGACCAGCACGAAATCCCGCGCAACCGATTTATCACGCTTTTTTCCTTCAGGGAGCATATATTTATTGAAGAAATATCAGCGTCAGTTCGACACATAACACAGCAGAAATGTTTTGATTTCCGGGCAATTGGGGCAAAATGGGCACTGACCTGACCAGCATGAGATCCCACGCGATCGATTTATAGTACTTCTTCTTTTAGGGAAACTTGTAACCATGGAACAAATATCAGCGTCAGTTCGAGGCATTGGAGAAATATTGTGATTTCATCGGAATTGGGGCAAAATGGGCACTTGAAAGTGATCTGTCCACCACGAAACCCCTCGTAATCGATTTATCACACTTTTTCCCTTCATGAAACTTATGATTATTGGGAAAATATCAGCGTCAGTTCAAGGCATTGTAAAAATATTGTGATTTTTAGGGGAATTTGGACAAAATGGGCACTTTAAAGTAGTCTGACCAGCACGAAACCCTGCGCAATCGATTTATCGCACTTTTTCCCTTCAGGAAACATTTACTTTCTGAAAATTATGCAGCGTCAGCTGGAGTAATTGAATTTCGAGCCTTTTGCTTTTGAAAATCCCCAGTGTGGCGTTGGTTGGATGTAACGAAAAGATGATATACATTGTAAACATATCATACTTGGGAATTGCGGGTCTGCAACGTGTCGCACAAGACTAAGCTAGCCAAATAAATGTAATGGTAAAATAAAATATAGTGATAACTTCGAAAACAATTTCCGAAAAAAATCCTGGAGAAAGCTAGACTAGGAATTTCTTTGGAAAGTCCATTGGAAATTCCTTCGGAAATCGCCAATGATTTCAAAAATCTCTTCAAATTCTCCTTCGAGAATTCTTTGAAGAATTCATCCGAAATTTCTTCCTGAAATTCCTGCCAGAATTTTTTTTATCGAAAATAGCTCCAGAGAATCCTGGATTCTGAAATTTTTTTGGGAACTCCAGCAATAAATTGAAAAACTTTGCCAGGAATTCCTTTGGACAAAACATGCAAATTTTTTCAAGGATTTCTTTCCGAAATTCCTGTTGGCAAAATTCTTCCGGAAATTTAAAATTGCTTGATGATATCATTGAGAATTCATATTCAAGTTGAAATATGCTTCTATTTAAACACTTTAAATGTGTGAAAATGTGTCTGGAAGCTAACTGGGAGAATGATCATTTAGATTTTCATTTTGGTTCTGTTTGTCGCTCAGAAAAATTTCTTGTCGTTCAGGACAATTTTCAAATTTATTTGCTGGCCTCAATCCAGACTAAGATTTTGTTTTATGTTCACTGAACATTCTATATTTGTATCGTGGTTTTTGTTAAATTGTGTTAGATTAGGACAGGAAAATTTACGAGGAGAACCTGAAGGAATTTCCGAAGGAATTCCAAATGGATTTTCCAAAGGAATTCCTAGAGGAATTTTCAAAGGAATTTCTAATGGTATTCTCAAACGAATTCCTAAAAAAAATTAGAAGGGTTTCTCAATTTCTGAAAAAATTTCTGAATAGATTCCCGAAGGAAGTTCGAAACAATTTCTATGGAAATTCTGTAGGAATTTCCCAAGGTTCAAAGGAATTTCTGAAAGAGTTGCGGATCATAAGCTGTTTCAAAAGTTTTTTTGAATTAGCTGTATTTCCAAATGAATTTCTCAAGAAATAAAAAAGTCCTTAAGGGGTTTCCAAAGGAATTTTGCGAGGAAATTTCTAAAGGAATTTACAAAGCATTCTCCAATTAGTTACTTGCGGCGAGATGTTTAATTGTTTAATTCAGTTCACAGTAAGTTTAGTTCCAATCTTTTCACTTGTTGGTGGCAATATTTTTCTTGAGAAAAAAATTAACAGCGTTACTAAAATGAAGATATTTTTTTGGTTGAATAGTTATTATTATTTTGTTATGTTTTTCAGTTATTTATTTGATATAATAATTCAGTTATTTCCCAGGAGTTCCTTAAAAAATCATCCCTGGATTCCACTAGAAATTCAATCAGGAGTTCCTTCTAAGATTCCTCTAAGACCTCTCACTGGAATCCCAGAAGAAGTTTTTCCTGGAACCGCAGTTTCTCCCAAGGGTTCTTCCATACAGGATTTCACTTGATATTCAATCAAGACCTGTGCGCCGATTGAAATTATATTGGCGTGCCAGATCATTTTCAGCCAGAGCCAGCGGCGATGGAGTGGCGGCGTCATGCCGCTGGTGATTTGTGGCGACGTGAATCAATTTCGTGCAATTATGTTTCTCCAGGATTTCCTTCGGAAGTTTCTCCAAGAATTTCTCCGCAAGTTCCCCCAGAAATCTCTCCAGAAGCTCCTTCAGGAATTTATCCGCAAGTTCCTCCAGGAACCCCCCGCAAGTTCTTCAAGGAACTTGTCTGCAAGTTCATTCAGGTCTTCCTCCGCAATTTCCTCCAAGCCTTCCTCCGTAAGTTACTATAAGTGTTCCTCCAAAAGTTCTTCCAGGAATCTCTCCGAAAGATCCTTCAGAAATTTCTCCGTAAGTTCCTCCAGGAATTCCTTTGGAAGTTCCCCGGAAGTTCCTTCAGAAGTTCCTCCGGAAGTTCTTCCAGAAGTTCCTCCAAGAATTCCTCCGGAAGGTCCTCCAGAAATTTCTCCGGAAGTTTCTCCAAGAATTCAACTAGGACGCATAGGAATTACTTCAACAATTTCTCCGTAAATCATTTCAAAAATCTTTCAAAATTCCATCTTAAATTGTTGCCTTAGAAATTTCCACGTCTCCTTTCTCAGAACTTTCAAAAGAAAATCATTCAGAAATTCCCATGTAAATTCCTCCTGGCATTCGCTCTGAAGTTACTCCAGAAATTCCACCAAGATCTCTCATTAATTACTTCGAGGTCTTCCTGAAAATCCTTATGAGTTTCTTCATAAACTCACGTAGAAGTCTTTGATAGACATCTCCCACTCACGCCCTGTAAATTCCTCCAAAAAATGCTACAAGAACTGTCCCGAAAAATTGTTCATAATTTTTTTTTCTGAAATTCCTTGAGAAATCCGTCTGAAAATTCATCTGGTAATTTCTCCAGCTATTCTTTCGAAAATTTCGTTAAAACTCTTTAGGAACTACCTCCCAAAATTCCCCTTGAAATTCCTCTGTAAATTATTGAAGTAATTCTACCGGAAAAAAACACCCGGAATTCTTAAAATTTCTGCGGGTACCTCCTCTAAAATGTCTACAAAAATCATCTAAACAATCTTTCATGATTTTCCGATAATTTTATCCGGGAGTAAGCAGCAATAATCTTGGAAATTCTTCTAGAAACTCTCCCAAATTTTCTTTCAGAAACTCCTCCATGAATTCTCCCAACAATGTCATCACGAATTTCCCCGGAAATTACTTCAAGAATTTTTTCAGAAATCCCTTTTTCCCCAGAAAATTTCTTCATGAATTCTCCGGGAATTCGTTTCGGAATCCACACAGAAATTTCTCAAGCTATTCTGCATGGAATTCCTTCAAGAACTACTCCGGGAAGTTTCTTTTTAGGAAGAATTTTCGAAGGAATTCTTGTGGGAGTATTCGAAGGAGTTCCCAAAGGATTTCCTGCTGGATTTCCTATTGTAAGTACTGGAGGAGAGTATCCCAGATGGATTTTTTGGATTTCCTGGAAAAAATTTCAGAGGAATTCCTAGAAAAGTTTCGGAAACAAATCTAGCCCCAAATTCTATTCTAAAATAAGAAGTTTTATTTAAATGAAGTTCATAAGGAATTTCCAATAAAGTTATGAAATAATTTCAGACTTTTAGTAGAGTGTTTAGTAAATCGCCATCCAATAATTTAGATTAAAAAACTTTATCGACAGACATCACCTCAATTCGTCGAGCTGTGTTGATCGGTATATGGAAGTCGGCCCTCCGGGCCTGTCATCAAAACTTCGTTTTTTGAGTGAACATCTAGCCTTTTCGTTACACCTTAGTGTACGAGAAGCGTAAACACGATTCTAAAGACGAGAATATTAAAATAACATTGAATGTTATCCCGTTTTTACATCTTCGAAATTTTTCTTATTGTTTTTATGGGGTCGTACACATATTACGTAAGAAAATGATGAACCCCCCTCCCCCCATAAGTGCTTACGTAATATGTATACGGCCCCTTATACTCATCTCAGTGTTAAATACTCATATAATTACGAATCATAATGAAGGTTTCTCCAAACCAACGCGATGCGACTGTTGCTATGGCTGGCAGTTTGTCGCTTTGGCAAGGCAGCGTCATTGGAGTCAATAGAGTCGCAACGGCGGTGATAGGCAACCATAAAGCTTTTCATTCCCATAAAATCCATAGAGGAAATCCATAAAATGCGTCGCGTACAAGTATAGCAATCTATCAACCACCCCCAATCGTCGTTTTTTGTAGTAACATGCATAATCAATTACGATGTGTAACATATCTTTAAAACATTACTCCTGCAAATGTAACGTAATTTATGGATGTTCTAAAGCATTAAAAAACAGTACATATTTTGTAGAAAAAGCCTCACAAGTACAAAGACGATGAATTAGGTCAATTCTACATGTAGACACCATTTCAAGAAAAATCTGGTTCCTGTTGGTTCCTTGATATCAAATACAAATATGCTTAGAGTACAGAGCCTTCCATCGAAATTTTGACTTCCGGATGGAAAAAATTTGTTCAAATTTTTTTTTTGCTTCGATAGTACGTACACTAAAATTACGCAGGGGTACGTACTATCGAGGTATGCCTGTATTCCAAAACATAATACAGGTATGTTCCGTTTTTATCAACACGGTCCGTGAGTTTCAGTTAATAAAATCGGAACAGTGACAAAATCGGAATAATTTTCTAAGACGATTTTTTTAAGCTAAAATTTTAGCAAAAATGATTTATTGCTGGTAAAATGTGAGATTTTCAGGTTCTAACATTTATAAATGCTAAAGGACTGTCCATAAACCACGTGAACATGCTAGTGGGTGGCAAGGGTTAGTGAAAAGACATGAAATATATATTTATCATCAATGGTGACTGGTTGAGGTTCCTGACAAGTAAGGAGTGCATCAAGGGAACGTCCATAAATGATGTTACGAAAATCTAACCATTGTTGATCCCTCCTACATTCGTTGGCCCTCTTTTTGTATGAAATTTTATATAAATTGATATGAGTAGTCACACTTTAAGAAACCCTCTCCCTCCCTCTCCTCCGCGTGACGGTATTTATGAACGTTCCCTAAGATAAGGTGGCATCCGTTGATAACTGAACAATAAATTTGAAAAAAAAAATGACCTCCTTTACCCTTTCGGGACGGATGGGTCATATATGCCCAGCGTGTGAGATTGGCTGTGAAAAACTACCGAAGAGAGCTAGGTCACCAGTTTCTTCAGAAAAAAAAGTTCATTAGGATGTCGGCTACCCAGGAAAAATATTGGAGGTCAAGTTTGACTATACCCTGAAGACCTAGATATCCAAAACCTTGGGAAGATTTTGCTTCTGACAGCCTGCAGATGAATCTGAAATATTTGGATCCTATTCCACATTGTTTAATAAATCAAGTTTAGTCATCTTGATCGTTGAGACAGTGATCAGTTTTCTGGAATACGAGATGCTCAAGGTTCTCCTCGAATTCAGCCCATGGTATCTAACAAATCAACCAAGGCTTATGCAAAGTCATCATCGGCAATCCAATCCACTCCAATAGGCACATGCGCATCATTTAGATCCAGGTTTCTCAATAATTATTAATAACTATTAATAACTGAGGAAATGCTAATAGAATACTAAGTTGAAAGGACGGCCAAATTCCAGTTGGAATGTAGAGCCATAGCAAAAGAAGAAGAAGAAGAAAGTCCTCCAAAATGATCTTGAGTTAAGATCAAGATATCTATTAGATGCACAATAACTAAGGAGGTGTTTGTGTCCAGCAATTTAGCTGCGGACTTTTTTGTTGAGGCGTATAACAGACTTGGATGATTACATAAAACAATACGACTTCCAGAATATTTTAGTCAATCGTAAAGGCCTGCAATAGCTAGAACAAGTGATGATTGACGTCATATAAGCTAAATGGTTTCACTAGGGTATAATATCTAACATCATTCATAAGTTAGATCATTGGATAGGTCAAAGCCGTTTTGATTCGGTAGTGCAATGATCTGAGATTCATGACATTTTGAGAGATGTGGAACAGAAATTCTTGGAAAATTGTTCGAAAAGACTATCAAAGTAACCGTGGAAATATTTTAGTATGGCATCATTTGTTTCAACGATTCGATATCGAGTCTTTGAACATCAACTCATGGAGGGTCCACTGTAGCTTGTAAAAGAATTAAGTGATATCCTACCAGCTTGATGGAACTGCTGGAATGTTTGTGATGTGATGCACGGATATATCATTTAGGACTTGCTTGAACGGGGAGATCACATGTTCGGAACTCCAAGACATTTAAGAGAACAGAAAATATTTGTAGTA
The DNA here is from genome assembly GCF_024139115.2 of Armigeres subalbatus. Classification (NCBI taxonomy): domain Eukaryota; kingdom Metazoa; phylum Arthropoda; class Insecta; order Diptera; family Culicidae; genus Armigeres; species Armigeres subalbatus. The sequence continues at coordinate 187,911 of NW_026942677.1, read as the reverse complement.
GCTTGTAAAAGTAATAAGTACCATTCTATCGGCTCGACGGACCTGCTGGGATGTTTAGCGATACACAGGTACATCTTTCAGGAATTGGTTGAGCAACTAGATCACATGTTCTGTACTTAAGGACGTTTTGAACAACGGAGAAGGCCTGTAGTAGCTTGTAAAAATAATGAATGAAATACTATCGGCTAAATGGATCTGCTATGATGTTCAACGATGCATGGATACATTGTCCATGGCTTGGTTGATCGGGTAGATCGCATGTTCTGAACTGATTTGAACTCAAGGATGTTTTGGAGAAACTAAAAGGCCTATAGTTGCGTGTAAAAGTAATGAGTGAAATCTTATCGGCTCAATGTACCTGCTAAGATGTTCAACGATGCACGAATACGTCGTCTAAGGCTTGATTAATCGGGTATATTACATGTTCTGAACTCCATGGCGTTTTGGAGACCCTGAAATAGTTTACGTTTATTCAAAACTCGATCAATTTATGTCTTATGATCACATAGATATTTTTGGACATAAATCCCAGCTTAGGAGATTTTGTTTATAGACATATTTCCTAATGCACTCAAGGATATGTACTCCAGAACAGTTTGGACGGCCTAGAACATCCGAAAAAGTTTCTCAACGATTTTTCGATTATATCAGAACGCCAGATAACCATGTAATCATTCGTCCTGAAGTAATAAAGTGCAAATAAACTCGCATATATATAAAGTGCAAATAAACCCGACATGGTGATCGGGGGATCGCTCTTCCCTCATCGACCGGTTCACAAGGTCACGTGGGTCTCCCGTGACGGCTTTACAGAAAATCAAATCGACCACATCTGCATCAGCCGAAAATGGAAACGGAGCCTTCTTGATGTACGGAATAAACGTAGTGCCGATATCGCGTCTGATCATCACCTCCTCATCGGCGAACTACGCCTGCGCATTGCGCGGATTCGTCGGCAGGAGGAAAGAGTTGGACGACGATTCAACACACGCCGACTGGAAGATGCCACGGTGAAACGGTCCTTCGTTGAAGAACTGGAGACGCGTGCTGCAGATATTCCGGAAGGTGGCAGCGTGGAAGACCAATGGACCGCCATCAAGAATGCCTTCATCGCCACCAGCGAGAACAATCTGGGCGAACTACGCACCCAGAGAAAACAATGGATCACCGATGAGACCTGGAGGAAGATAGAGGAGCGAAGAGAAGCCAAAGCCGCGATAGAGCGATTAAAAACCAGAGGAGCCAAAGTTCTAGCCCGCCAACGATACGCGGCTCTTGAGAAGGAAGTAAAACGCTCATGTCGACGGGACAAGCGAGCGTGGGCAGACTCTCTGGCCGACGAAGGAGAGAGAGCCGCCGCAACCGGGGACATTCGCCTCCTCTACGATATCTCACGACGCTTAAGCGGGGCAAAGATGAATGCAACGATGCCTGTGAAAGACGCGAATGATCAGTTATTGACCGACCCAACTGACCAGCTGAAACGCTGGTTCGAGCACTTCGAACAACTTTTTCAAGTGCCAGCCAGGCCTTCACCACCTCGGCATGATCTGCCTAGGATCCGACGTATAACACGCGTCAATACCGAAGCTCCATCACTGCTAGAGATTCAAACAGCCATCCAAAGCATGAAATCGAATAAAGCCCCAGGGGTCGACCGCATATCAGCCGAGATGCTCAAAGCTGACCCCATGACATCCGCTAAACTACTGCATCGTTTATTTCATAATATCTGGGACACCGCAACTTTCCCGGTCGACTGGATGCAAGGTATCTTAGTAAAGGTGCCCAAAAGGGTGACCTGACTGTATGCGATAACTGGCGAGGCATTATGTTGCTGTGTACCGTTCTCAAAGTTCTGTGCAAAATTATCCTAGCCCGGATTCAGGAGAAGATCGATGCGACTCTCCGGCGGCAGCAAGCCGGATTCCGTGCCGGAAGATCCTGTGTGGACCATATTGTCACGCTCCGCATCATTCTGGAGCAGGTCAACGAATTCCAAGAGTCCCTTTACTTGGTATTCATTGACTACGAAAAAGCTTTCGACCGTCTCAATCACGAGAATAGGACGCCCTGAGACGCAAGGGAGTTCCTGAGAAAATCATCGGCCTCATCGAAGCATAGTACGTGTAGAGTGCTGCACAATGGGGTTCTGTCCGACCCTATCCGGGTCATAGCTGGTGTGAGGCAAGGATCTATTCTATCACTGTTACTGTTCCTCATCGTAATCGATGAGATTCTGGTAGGTGCGATTGACCGTGAACCAAACCGCGGGCTGTTATGGCAGCCTATAACCATGGAGCATCTAAACGACTTCGAATTGGCTGATGACGTTGCACTCCTCGCGCAACGGCGCTCTGATATGCAGAGTAAGCTCAACGACCTTGCCGAGCGCTCCTCTTCGGCAGGTTTAGTCATCAACGTCAACAAAACCAAATCGTTGGATGTAAACACGGCGACTCCTTCCAGTTTCACAGTAGCCGGGCAACCAGCGGAGAATGTTGAAAGCTTCCAATATCTTGGTAGCCAAATGGCGTCGGACGGCGGTACCAAGATCGACATAGGCGCACGGATCAAGAAAGCAAGGGCTGCCTTTGCGAGTTTAAGAAATATCTGGAAAACAGGCAGATAAGTGAACGCACCAAAATACGAATTTTCAACTCTAACGTGAAATCTGTGCTGTTATACGCTAGCGAAACATGGTGTGTATCAGTGGAGAACACTCAACGGCTGCAGGTGTTCATTAACAGATGCCTGCGGTATATAATTCGGGCCTGGTGGCCTCACAACTGGATCTCAAACAATGAGCTCCATCGTCGTTGTCACCAGAGGCCGATAGCAACAGAAATTCGGGATCGGAAGTGGGGCTGGGTCGGCCACACTCTACGTAGGGGCGGAAACGAAATCTGTAAACAAGCATTAGACTGGAACCCAGCGGGACATCGCAGCAGAGGCAGACCCAGAGGCTCATGGCGGCGAAGCCTCAATAAAGAAATAAAAGAAGTCGACCGAAATCTAACCTGGCAACAGGTTAAAGCGATAGCCGGGCAACGCTCAGGATGGAGATCTTTCAAGTCGGCCCTTTGCACCACCGGAGGTGTACAGGATCCGTAAGTAAGTAAGTAAATTGTCTCTTTTATTTCGATGGGAAGGAGTCGGTGAATAGAAACCTTGTCTTGTTAGTTACGGCTTTTTTACCGCTAGTGCTTGAAATACTATAAATACAACATTTGGCCAGACACTAAACCAAGTTATTTTATTTTAAAAGCTAAATCTAAAAAAAATGATTGAATTTTCTTGTTGATAAAAACGGAATAATTTTGTTGATGAAATCGTAGCGTGACAAAATCGGAACGTGATAAAATCGGAACATATCTGTATTAATAATCATAATATTAATGTTTATTAATATGTTAACACCATTTCTGACGAAGAAACTTGGAACCCTCCTTAGCCGCGCGATAAGATGCGCGGCTACACAGCAACACCATGCTGAGGGTGACTGGGTTCGATTCCCGTTGCGTTCTAGGAAATTTTCGGGTTGGAAATTATCTCGACTTCCCGGCAAAACATTGTCATTCCCAAAAAATCCTGCGGTTTATAATCATGCACACAACCTTCATTCGATAACCAACGACTTGTTCTGAGGATATGATTTCAATTTACAGCAGAAAAGACTCTTTTATTGGCTTTCAGCCAATGACGGTAATCAATAAAATGCTCTGGAGGCCTTCGACAATCTAGCGGTAAGATACGCGACAAAGAAAAATCATGCTGAAGGTAGCTGGGAACGATTCCCGGCCTGGGTACGATTTAGAAAACTTCACGACTTCTCTGTGTAAATTGTAACGGTTCGAGTTCTATGAACTTCCAATCCGTTTAACTTTTTATTGCTTGTATTTATTTAAACTTTTCCCTGCTCAAGGTCACATGAAACGTCTGTTCCGTTGTGTTACTATAATTGTGAAAACTTCCAAACCAATCTCTTGCTTGACCTATTGCTCTCGCTTCTGATGAAATCGAAATTGAAAACACTTTCCTCTTCCCAAAACGTCGACAGGTGGTGTTTAAATTTTCTATAATAACCTATTTAACTGACCTTTTCTCTATGCTTTTTATTGTTTTGTTTTTCCGATATAACCTGCGCGTGAAGACAGAAAACGCAAAGCGAAATCGTGTTAATGAAGCACTGCGCCGTATTGATTGATGTGCAGCCAATGAATTGAAAGCCGGCGCAATTAATCCACTGAGGCATCCTCATCTTCGCCTCATTTGCTACCATCGTCGATAATGAGCATTTTTTTTTTCGGGAGATTAGTCCGCTAATCAGATGGCCGACCAGTCGATACCGCCACGTGATTGAATGTTTTGAAGATGAACATTAATAGAGAAAATCCCATGACAGGTTGTGTTTGGGAAAAGTGTGCGTTTATTGAATTTTAATTACAAGGTCTGCCCTTTCCGATAAGTTAAATTTCAAATTGATGATCGCTGGAAGACGTGGAAGTTGTTTCTAGTTGACGCCTTGAAACTCTGCACAATGTTTTGTTGAAATATTCAATGTCTGACTGATAATAAAAGAAGAAAACTATAATGTAATTTGTTTGGCATATGCCAAATTCATATCATATGTTTGTTTGTGACGGCAGTTCAACTGTCAGCAAAACGTGATAAATATTCTATTTGATTAAGTTATTTGATAGTTATTTATTAGATACCTATTTCGATTTCTGTGTCTGAGTGTCTATTTTACTTGTAGTAGGAAAGTACATACATGCCAGGCCAAAAATTGATTTTTGAGGCCTCTTCCTCTATGGCCTTCACTAGTTTAATTTCGGATGAAAAGACACTGAAAACTCCTGATTCATACACCTAGCGGTGTTTGTGCCTTTCTCGTGCATTATACTAAAAATACTTGGGTAAGATTTTCTTAGTGTGAAATAGAAATGTGTGTGTATAAAAATCGTATTTTGGCCATAACTTCCAATCAGGCCAATTTTCAAAAGAAAACAATATGACAGGATTCGCCTTAAGAAAATTATTTTGAGCTTTTTAGTGGAATGTCTTTACTTGTCTTTCTTTACTTGAGTTTGTACCATCATACCATCATACGTATCTGTCAAGGTACAATCAAGTGGTGGAATTAAATGGGATGGTAAAAACTCGTCTTATGACAAGGGCAGGATTCTCCGTCGAATGCAACTTGTTGCAAACAAATCGGATCAAGATAAGTGCCTAAAAGATGAGTGAGTTTTATTTTGCGCCCATACATACACACACATACACACATACAGACAGACATCATCTCAAAAGACAAAAAACCAGAATCTTCCACCTAGCGGTGATGGTGAGGTTTCAAGTGAGTAATTTCTACGCACTTTGAAAAAAAGTAACGGCTATTGACGTTTCCAGATGTTGGGACTTTGGGAATCCATCGGGAAGCTCGTTCTTGCCGTCCCAGTATCCATTCGATGATTCCGTTTTTTCTTGCTAAGTCAAAACCGCGGAAAAATGACAAGTCCTACAAAAAAGTGCTGTATGGGTGACTATCAGAGAATCAGTCAAATTTTCGAATAAAAATATTTTAAGAACTTCAAATTGAGTCATGCACTGAATAAAGTCGATTTTCAAAATTATAAATCGATTTGCCAAAAAAAACCCTGATTGATCCACCTAGCGGTGTTTGTGCCTTTCTCAGATATACTAAAAAAATATTGAATGGGAATTTCTTAGCGTGTTTTTTGTATAGAAATCGTATTTTGGCCATAACTTTTGATCCCACAGTCCGATCTGGCAAATTTTCAATAGGAAACAATGGGACAGGATTCCCCGTCGAATGCAACATATCGGATCAAGATAAATGCCTAAAAGATGAGTGAGTTTTATTTTGCGCACATACATAAACACACGCACACACATACACATAGACAGACAGCATCTCAATTCGTCGAGCTGATATATACTATGGTATATAACACTATGGGTCTCCGTGCCTTCTATCACAAAATCGTCTTGGAAGTGAACATATGGCCTTTTCGTTGCACCTTGGTGTACGAGAAAGGCAAAAACACTTCTTTCGATATAGACGAAATTTTGTCTCGAAATAGTTTATTATGTCTACCCAGTCTACCCAGACTGAGGCTCAAGTATTCACGGGTATGCTGGGGGTGACTGCTCCAAAGGAGCAGACACAAAAACGGGGGAGACAGTCTCCAGGGGATGAGCCCCCTGGGGGCCGCTCCAAAATGCGGAGGGTTACTACCCTGAACAAGGGTAGTGGGGCTGGGAAGCTGAACCCCGGCTAGGTACTTCCAAAACCGGGGGAGGAAGGACCTAGAAAGGTCCACCCTAGAAAAACGGTGGTAAGGGGTTACGGCAGGCTGAGAGCTCTCAGCCGCACCAGACCAGGGAAATAGAGGGGGATGACGCCTCCTGGACCTTGGTCAAGAACAAGAGGAAACCGAAGACGTCAAGGGCCGAAAAGAAGGCCCAGGCGAATGAGGGTAGCAAGAAGTCTAAGGTAGGCGCTAATCGCTCCAGGGGCGATGCCCTAGTCATCACGACGGACAAGGCTAAGTACTCGGACGTCTTGAAGGCGATGAGGAGTGACGTCAAGCTCGGTGAACTCGGCGCCGACGTACGTCGAATAGGACGTACCCGGATGGGCGAGATGATCCTCGAGCTGAAGCGGGGCGTCTCGCAAAAGGGCGCCGCATACAAAAAGTTGGCGGAGGAAGTCCTAGGCGAGACGGTCAAGGTAAGGGTACTCACTACGGAGGTGAATCTAAGGGTTAAAGACCTGGACAAGATCACCGAAGTCGAAGAGCTCGTCACGGCACTGCGGCGACAGTGTGAAGTGGAGACGCCCACCGCAGTCGTTCGGCTATGGAAAGGTCCGGCAGGGACGCAGGTAACATTGATTCGGCTATCTGCAGCGGACGCCTCCAAGGAAGTCAAGTTAGGGAGCGTCAAGGTGGGATGGTCGGTGTGCCCTGTGAGCATATACGAGCAACCCGAAGTTTGCTTCAAGTGCCTGGAACCGGGGCACAAGCAATGGGACTGCAAAGGCCCTGACAGAAGCAAGCTCTGCCGACCTGTAAGGCACAATGCTGCACGAACCCTCCCAATTGTTTAATTTGTTCCAGCAAAGCTGCGAACAGCAAGCACCCCATGGGGGGGCCGGTGTTTGAGCGGGCTGCAAAATTACAGTGCAGGTAACGCAGCTGACTTGCTCGGCCTCCTCCGAGTGTCTAGTGTGCGCAGGTTTAAAGGAAACGGCGGAACACGTGTTGTTCGTGTGCCCACGTTTTCGCGCAATGTGTGACCACATGTGGTGTGGACACTACCCCGGACAACCTAGTTCGGAGGATGTGTAAAGATGAAGTTGGCTGGAACGCCGTTTTATCGGCTATCGTCCAAATCGTCTCGGAGCTACACAGAAGGTGGCGCGTGGACTCATGGAATGGCTAGTTCAGGCGCAAATAAGAGGTGGTCCAAGGGTCATACCGGTGCCCTGTGGTCGAACTCGATCCTTTTATCGAACAAGTGGCCGAGCGAAGAACAACATGGTATTGTCGCTTTCGCGGCGTCGGTCAACCGGGCGGGTTCTGAGCCCGAGGGCGGAAAGGGGTCCTCGTCAAGGCTGGGGCAGGCCTAGGCACCGCGTCGGCAAGTCCCTCTGTATGTTGATGAATTGGTCATATCGCAGAGAGGTCAATTTGGGCTGCACGCGGCTTAATCATTCTTGATACCAGTCGTGAAGAGGGAAGCATGCGCGAAGTCGCCCCTTCCCACCTTCCGAGGACATAGGGCGTGGTAAGGCCACTTGGAAAGCCGGCAATGCGCTGGCACGATACCATGGTGTTCTTCTAAAAAAGCGAGTCACGATGGTCGATGCTGCAAGGACACGCAGCTAACCTCGAGGGTGCGTTATGCACTGGCCCCCATTTGAAGCATTACTTTCTGGTTGTACCGAAGGGACGATGGGCTTGGCGGCAATGGAAACGGTTTAGCGAATCGGGGATGCAGTCCTGCCTTCCTCGTTGGAGGTGGCCCTAACCCCGCACTTCCTGGACAACCCAAGATGTCTGTTGAGCAGATTCCCCCTCCATTGCTTAGGAAGAAAAAAAAAACACACATACAGACATCACCTCAGTTCGTCGAGCTGAGTTGATCGGTATATAACACTATGGCCTTCTACGGTATAACACTATGGCCTCCGGGCCTTCTATAAAAAGTTTGTTTTTGGAGCGATCATATAGCCTTTACGTATACTTAGTATACGAGAAAGGCAAAAACAAACGCCAGCAACAAGTCTATTTTAGAGGTCGAGAACTACAAATGCAACGCTGAGCATCGCAAATACAAATTTACTGTCGCCCAGAATACAAAATTTCCAAAGACAGTTAAAAATTTTCCACAAAACAAAAATAAATGAGCACTTTTAAAAGCAAAAATTGTAATAATAAAAGTATAATTTTTCATAAATAAATCAAAATGTTTCATTGAAAAAAAAAAACAAATTTTCATAAGTGAATCAATTTCCACAGAATTTTTTTTTTCTAAAAATATTAAAACTTTAAACAAAATTATCAATAAAGTGCAATGAAAAAATAAGAAAATTTCCATATAATAAATACAAAAAAGCAATACAATTGATTGAATTTCCCATTAACAATAAACGCTTTTAAAGAAGGGGTCATCTATGGAAAAAATGCTCAGTTTTATTGCTTTTTTGATATTTCTTCGGAAATTCTCATATTTTATTGATTTTTTTTTTGTGGGAAATTTTGTAATTATTTTTTCAATGGAACATTGTGATTCCAAATGGATTTTTTTCTTTTACCTAATTGAAATTTTTGCTTTATTTATGGAAATTTCGCAATATTTGTGGAAACCTATTTTTTATTGTCTTTATTAAGGAGACTTTCAGCCTTAGGCTGGCTCGTCTCCGAAACTTTATATTTATTTATTGCTGATACTCTGATTTCTTCATTGGTACTTTCCTTATTTTCTGTGGAAAATTTCTAATTTTTTTAGGGGGAGTCTTTATTTTAGTCGCGCATAATTAGGAACAAAAATGCGCATATTTAGGAATATGCCTAAAGGGGGTCGCACGATTAGGCACAAGACATCGGTTTATAAAATGTGAATTTTGTATTTAATATTTTTTTCTACTATTATGAACAGAACATAAACAAAACATCCTACGGAATTACATCTGGAAATGATCTGACACTTTAATTTTGAAAAAAATCCTAATTGTCCTTTTCTGTCTAATATATTGTATTTCGTTTTATCATCTCAGTCGATTATTTGGTTTACTTAAGGTAAACTTTTCCAAAGAACCCATATTTTTTTAAGCCTCTGGCTGTTTTAAAAATCGAGCTTGGGCTTGATTGACTGCCCATCAGGTATCAGGTATCAGAACGTCGGCTCAGGAGGCACGTTCCCCTCAATTTGGGAGATTTGTGCCATCGCCTTCACTGGCCTTTCTCATCATTTACCTGACGGAAAAGGAAGTGAAAAGGGGACAGGAATAGGAAGTGAAGTTGGAAAGTAGAATGGAACCATTTATAGGAAAGCCAATTATGTAGACTCACACGCATTCAGCTAGGGACTAAAGAGAGGTGTCACAAAAACACAGAAGACGTAACAATGGACAAACGTCAAAGACGAAACACAGAGTGCACTGTGAAAAACGCATAATGCGAATCCATATAGGTGACAATCACAAAGTACATTGTAAAAACCGCATAATGCGAATCCATATAGGTGGCAATTTGTTGAAAACTAAGTAAAACACATATTCATAACCCCATTCTTATTGAACCTCACGTTGAGATTGAACAAGAGTAGCCGAACCCGAACGTCAAGAACGAAACACAGAGTACACTGTGAAAAACGTATAATGCGAATCCATATAGGTAACATACACAATGTACATTGTAAAAAAAACGCATAATGCAAATCCATATAGGTGACAATTCGTTGAAAAAAAAATTAGTAAAAAAAACATTTTCATAACCCCATTCTTATTGAACCTCACGTTGAGATTGAACAAGAGTAGCCGAAGCCGAACGTCAAGGACGAGACACAGAGTACACTGGGAAAAACGCATAATGCGAATCCATAAAGGTAACATACACAAAGTACATTGTAAAAATGCAAATCCATATAGGTGACAATTCGTTGAAAAAAAAATTAGTAAAAAAAAACATATTCATAACCTCACCCTTATTCAACCTCGAGTTGAGATTAAACAAGAGTAGCTGAAGCCGAACGTCAAAGACGAAACACAGAGTACGCTGTGAAAAACGCATAATGCGAATCCATATAGGTGACAAACACAAAGTACATTGTAAACAAAATGCATAATGCGAATCCATATAGGTGGAAGTTTGTTGAAAAACTAAGTAAAACACATATTCATAACCCCACACTCACGTTGAGATTGAACAAGAGTAGCCAAAGCCGAACGTCAAAGATGAGACACAGAGTACACTGTGAAAAACGCATAATGCGAATCCATATAGGTGACAATTTGTTGAAAACTAAGTAAAACACATATTCATAACCCCACTCTTATTTAACCTCACGTTGAGATTGAACAAGAGTAACCGCAGCCAAACGTCAAGGACGAGACACAGAGTACACTGTGAAAAAACGCATAATGCGAATCCATATCGATAACATACATTAAGCACATTGTAATAAACGCATAATGCGAATCCATATAGGTGACAATTTGTTGAAAACTAATTAAAACACATATTCATAACCCCACTCTTATTTAACCTCACGATGAGATTGAATAAGAGTAGCCGATTATCTCGGAGAAGTAAAAAGTCAACTACGCCATAGCTCCGGTTAGCGCAGCGATGGCTAAAATACTGTGAAGGGGCCCCTGGTGGCACAGGCTCCGTTTGCGGTTAGGTTCTTATTAGACCCCCCTAACCATTCATTCGTAGGCACGGTAAGCATAAAGCCACATCACACCGAGAATTAGGGGTCACCTGTATGGTGGACTTTTACCACTGGAACAGGCAATCCGTAATGTTATTCTTAGCCAGATAACCAGCTGCCGACACCACACGGCTATCTAGGCTGTTCGTGGAGAGAAGTTGACATTGTCTTTACGTCAACTCTCAATGTGGCCGAACAGCCGCTGATACTCTGATTTCTTCATTGGTACTTTCCCTATTTTCTGTGGAAAATTTCTATTTTTTTAGGGGGAGTCTTTATTTTAATCGCGCATAATTAGGAACAAAAATGCGCACATTTAGGAATATGCGTAAAGGGGGACGCACGATTAGGCACAAGACATCGGTTTATAAAATGTGAATTTTGTATTTAATATTTTTCTTTACTATTATGAACAGAACATAAACAAAACATCCTACAGAATTACATCTGGTATGATCTGACACTTCAATTTTGAAAAAAAAATCTTGATTGTCCTTTCCTGTCAACATTGTATTTCGTTGTATCATCTCAGACGATTCTTTGGCTTACTTAAGGTTAACTTTTCCAAAGAACCCATATTTTTTTAAGCCTCTGGCTATTTGATGGTGCCTTTCTCGTTTCTTTCGAGTGAGTAATTTCTATGCACTTTTGGTGAAAAAAGGATTTTGACCATAACTTCTGATCCTATAGTCCGATCCGGCCAATTTTCAACAGGAAACAATGGGACCGGATTCTGCATCGAATGCAACTTCCTGAGAGCAAATCGGCTGAGGGTACATTTTTGAAAAATGTATTTTGGCCATTACTCCGAATCCCATAGTCCGATTCCGCCAATTTTCAATACGAAATAATGGGACAAGATTCTACGACGAATGCAACTTGTTGCGAGTAAATCAGCTAAGAGTAAGTGCCAAAAAGTGAGTGAGATTTTTTCTTATAAAAAATATATTTTGGCCACAATTCCGAAGCTTATAGTCCGATTGTGTCAATTTTTAATACGAAACAATTGGACAAGATTCTACGTCGAATAAAACTTGTTGCGAGTAAATCAGCTAAGAGTAAATGCCAAAAAGTGAGTGAGAATTTTTCTTATAAAAAAATATATTTTGGCCATAATTCCGAAGCCCATAGTCCGATTGGGCCAATTTTCGATACGAAACAATGGGACAAGATTCCGCGTCGAATGCAACTTGTTGCGAGCAAATCGGTTAAGGATAAGTGCCTGAAAAATGAGTGAGATTATTTTGCGCACACACTTACACACACACATACACACACACGCACACACAGACATCACCTCAATTCGTCGAGCTGAGTCGATCGGTATATAACACTATGGGTCTCCGGGACTCCTATCAAATGTTCGTTTTTGGAGCGAACATATAGCCTTTACGTATACTTTGCATACGAGAAAGGCAAAAATGAATTTTGGCCATAACTTCGAAACCCATAGTCCGATTGGGCCAATTTTCAATACGAAACAATTGGGCAAGATTCTACGTCGAATGAAGCTTGTTGCGAGTAAATCAGCTAAGAGTAAGTGCCTAAAAAGTGAATGAGAATTTTACTTATAAAAAAAAAATTTTGGCCATAATTCCGATTGGGCCAGTTTTCAATACGAAACAATGAAACAAGATTCCGAGTCGAAAAAAACTTGTTGCGAGCAAATCGGTTAAGTATAAGTGCTTGAAAAATGAGTGAGATTATTTTGCGCGCACACATACACACACACACATACACACACACACATACACACACATACACACAGACATCACCTCAATTCGTCGAGCTGAGTCGATCGGTATATAACACTATGGGTCTCCGGGACTCCTATCAAAAGTTCGTTTTTGGAGCGAACATATAGCCTTTACGTATACTTTGTATACGAGAAAGGCAAAAATGAATTTTGGCCATAACTTTGAAACCCATAGTCCGATTCCGCCAATTTTCAATACGAAACAATTGGGCAAGATTCTACGTCGAATGCAACTTTTTGCGAGTAAATCAGCTAAGAGTAAGTGCCTAAAAAGTGAGTGAGAATTTTTCTTATAAAAAAATATATTTGGCCATAATTCCGAATCCCATAGTCCGATTCCGCTAATTTTAAATACGAAACAATGGGACGAGATTTCACGTCGAATGCAACTTGTTGCGAGAAAATCCGTTAAAAATAAGTGCCTGAAAAATGAGTGAGAATTTTGTACGTGTTCTTATGTAAAAAAATGAATTTTGGCCATAACTTCGAAACCCATAGTCCGATTGGGCCAATTTTCAATACGAAACAATTGGGCAAGATTCTACGTCGAATGAAACTTGTTGCGAGCAAATCGGTTAAGGATAAGTGCCTGAAAAATGAGTGAGATTATTTTGCGCACACACATACACACACACACATACACACACACATACACACACGCACGGAATCGCTGGACTGACCTTGGCACTCGGCTGGTTGGCGTCGGTATCGGAAGAACCTCCTTCGCCAGGCCTCTGTTAGATTCCCCGTTGGCACGAGGCCGAGTAGATTGTGAAGAATGAGCTGCTAAAGTCGCCGAGACACCAGTCACTTCAAGGTGAAGGCTGGGTACACCGGCGATAGTATGAAGGAGTGGTGCTGAACAGCACAACAGGCCGACTTTTCCGAAGTAAAGCATATTGGTAGTACCGGAGAAGTTTAGGCATAGACACGAATAGGATGGAAAGATGGAAAATTCAGATGGTAGAATCCATGAAGTAGACAGTTATCTTGCGGTCCGAGGGGAAGCAAGGTAACAAAACAAGTAAAGGAGGTTTTTTCCCTCAGTCGAGGGTTTTTCCTCCCACCACGTTGGAAGCAAATTTCCATAGAAGCAAGATTACCTAATTGTGGAAGGTAACTTAGCAGGCGTGATCCCCAGAGCCCAATCCCCCTAGCAGGCCGCAAGGGGAGATGGTGAATTTTTCCAAGCAGTTTTGCGAGGAAGTGCAGACGAAAGTGTCAAAACTAAAAAAAAAAAAAAAAAAAAACACACACACGCACACACAGACATCACCTCAATTCGTCGAGCTGAGTCGATCGGTATATAACACTATGGGTCTCCGGGACTCCTATCAAAAGTTCGTTTTTGGAGCGAACATATAGCCTTTACGTATACTTTGTATACGAGAAAGGCAAAAATGAATTTTGGCCATAACTTTGAAACCCATAGTCCGATTGGGCCAATTTTCAATACGAAACAATTGGGCAAGATTCTACGTCGAATGAAACTTATTGCGAGTAAATCAGCTAAGACTAAGTGCCTAAAAAGTGAGTGAGAATTTTTCTTATAAAAAAATATATTTTGGCCTTAACTCCGAATCCCATAGTCCGATTCCGCCAATTTTCAATACGAAACAATGGGACAAGATTTCGCGTCGAATGCAACTTGTTGCGAGAAAATCCGTTAAAGATAAGTGCCTGAAAAATGAGAGAGAATTTTGTACGTGTTTCTTATGTAAAAAAATGAATTTTGGCCATAACTTCGAAACCCATATTCCGATTGCCAATGTTCAATACGAAACAAATGGATAAGATTCTACGTCGAATGAAACTTGTTGCGAGCAAATCGGTTAAGGATAAGTGCCTGAAAAATGAGTGAGATTATTTTGCGCACACACACACACACACACACACACACACACACACACACACACACACACACACACACACACACATACACACACAAACACACACACATACACACAGACATCACCTCAATTCGTCGAGCTGAGTCGATCGGTATATAACACTATGGGTCTCCGGGACTCCAATCAAAAGTTCGTTTTTGGAGCGAACATATAGCCTTTACGTATACTTTGTATACGAGAAAGGCAAAAAAATGATGGAAGGTCAATTGCGCAGAATATGGTACACTCACGGTATTTAGGTTGAACTTAGGGGAAAAAAATCAAGAGTTTGGGTATAATTTTCCCAGCTTTTCCTCACACTGGAATTTTGTAAAAGACTTTTGTCAGCTCATTTTTTTTAAATTGCTTAAATTTGAACTTTGTTTCTGCTTCTATCTAAACAAAACTAAATATTTTTGTTCATATATCCATATCCCTGCTTGTGAAAACAGTAATAAAATAAAAATCCTCTGGTATGAAATCAGAAAAGATTAACTCACCTATCGAGTTCAAACCGTAGTTTACTGGTATCATCTTTCTGTTCCTCCACAACTGGTCGACTATCTAAAACTTCGAATTCTTCAGTTGCACTGGCGACGGTGGTGGTTTCACTGAGAGGCTCTTCTGTCGTTACCTCTCGAGAATCGTCCTTTTCAACTTCTTCGGCAGAGATTTCCGTTGCAGCCGCTTGCGCTACCCAACTGTGTCGAGCGAGCGTCTGCCCAGCGGGTTCAGTGGAAGAAGGACTAGCACCCCTTGTAGGGGCTACGACGGTTGTTGGGGCATCCGGTCTGGTGGGAGGAGCCTTCGGGGCTGCAATCGATGGTGCAACAGTCATCGACGCCGGTGCAATCTCGGTTGGTTCCGTTGTTTCGACTGCTGCCTGATTCAGCTCGGCCACCGTGCCCAGTTCTGAAGATGCATTCTTTTCAATATCGTAACCGAACTCTATGGCATGAGGTGTTGACGCTTCATTGGATTCGAATTCCACCGATCGAGTGGTGGGATCCGGAGTGAATTGATCGGAATCTTCGATCGGATTTGAAGTGGTGGTAGGATCTTCGGCCTGTCGCTTAACAATGATGCCTCCCTGAACGGGATACGTCGTGGTCACAAGCAGTAATCCAACCGTCAGAAGCCCAACAACCGTCGAAGCCAATGTTCTATTGGGGTTGCCGCGGTCACTTCGACAGGGTCTTAATCGAAAGGGGACCACCCCATTCTGCACATTTCTCCGCATGGTTAGATGTCTGGTCCCAGAAGGCGGGATGGTTTCGTAAGAAAAATAGGAAGTGTTTTGCTGAGTGAAAGAAAGAATGGACGCCGGTCTATTCGGAGCTATTTCAATGGAGGTGATCGGTAATGGCAGTCAATGCCTTTTTCGTTCATTTCTTCGGCGTTTGTGATGCTTTGTATCACATCTTCCGACGCGGATGGATCGATCGGTCAATCGTGGCTGATGTTGCTGTTGTTGCTTTTACTATCGTTTCCGATGGTGGTCATTACTCTCGTTTCGAGTCACGACCGGGGGTATCTGCAATGGAAGAAAGTGGAGTTGGATAAATGAATGAGCGGGCACTGTTAATGAGTGAGTGATGATTACATTAGAAAAAATAGATCAGACAATTCTCCCCACTGATAATGGAGGGATTCCACAATTGACCTTAATGGTTTGGAGCAAACAACGGGTTTTGAAAATAAAAAAATCGTGAAGAATTAGCTGCCCAATAAAGCAATCAAATTGGAAGAACTATTTTATTATTTGCCTAATCCTGTCTGTACATTTCTCAATGTATCGTTCATGTATTTTGAAATCAAACATATTTTAAATTAGATATTGTACTCCTGACCATGAACATTAGAAAGAAGAATACCAGTTCTACAATATTTGTAGTAGTGCGTTGGAACAAGCAGGCAATTCATATAAATCCATACATCGGACTAAATCTTTAAATCAAATAGAGATACAAAAAGGGGAATTGGATTTAAGGAAATACTCATGAGCAGTAATAAACAGGCAAACAGCTCAAAATTGCAATATCAGTAAGTACTCAATAAGTTAACTAACTCGATGAATCCAAACAATTTAAATACTCGAATGTGATTGATAAAATTAATCATTCTATAGCGTTAAATAAATCATAGATAATGAACTATTTTGAATGATGATGTTCATACACTATAGGAATGCCCAATCAATAGTACTTGTACCCTGAGTTTTGGATGCTTGTAACCGTAATGGTGATTGGTAATCAATCAAACTTGTAACAAAATTTAAAGTCAAAATAGTTATGTATGAGCTTGATGCCGGATGTTCCGCAACCGTAAACCAGAGCCCATATTAGATTCGACGATGTGATTGCAAAACACTTCCACCTGGTCGCGTTAATGGTTTCTGTTTTCGTTCGACACGTTTTTCCATCCCGAGGCAGTACGTTACATTTTTTTGCATAATCACACCCGGTCCCATTATTGCCATTGATGGAAGGCGCTTTTACCAAGCATGAAAAGCTCAACGAACGGAAACCGGGTCCACGGTGTGGATACGAAAGGCAAACACCATCGGCGACAAGTCGTCTTCCACCTTCGAGTCATCGTAATTGGATAATGACATCTGCATCAGAAACACACTCAACATAACCTGGCGCAAATGGCACTTTCGAGCGCACCAGTGGGGCAGTTTGGCTCCGAGTTTGGCTCTGTCTTCCGCACCGGAGGTAAATGATCTTTTATCTGCGGTGGCAGCAAGATGATTACTGGCGGTTAACCGTCACGAGACACAATGCACCCCCCGCAAAGCAGAGCGTTAATGAATAAAGCTTCGAATGAATGATTAAATTTGTTATGATTAAATCATTCAACTCTATGATTAAAGATTATAATTAATGATTTAATCATTTTTCGCAATGATTAATGATTATGATTAACGATTGAATTAATTTTTGACAATGATTAACGATTATGATTAATGAATAAAACGTTTGGAGTATGATTAACGATTACCGATCGTGATTAAATGCTGACACAATATGTGTATGATTAATGATTAAAGATCGGTATGATTAATGATTATGAATAATCAAATTGAATGGTTTGCATAGTGATCAGTTATCAAGTAATATTTTTACCAAATTGTGTTATTGAAAGGTATGAAAATTAAATGATTATGATTGAAGATTAATGAACAAAGGCGATGTATGCAATGATTAAAATTGATGATTAATGAATAAACTCAAAACAATTATGAATATGATTAGTGATTAATGATTAAATGTAAAATTCTATGAATAACGATTAGTGATAAATGAATAAATCATATTTTTTGTATGATTATGATTAATGAATAATGATTAAATAGCCCATTATTCATTAATCATGATTAAATCTATGATTAATCACTAATGCTCTGCCGCAAAGACCACCACGACGTGACTACTGTTTGATCGGAACATATCAAACACACCACCAATCGATCCATTAATGGAACGAATGAAGGTGAAAGTCTTATCTTCCGTAATAAGCCCATGCGTTGAGCGCATACTTTGAGATCATAAAAGAGCAAATTGATTTCGTTCCATCATCATCATTGTCAGCTCTAATAACGATCATCATGAGGTTGGCCATCAGCCTCACCACTGTGACAGCTTGCTTGCGGTTCAACTCGATCGGAGGTTCGATGTACTTTGCGTCGACCACGACACGATGCCAACAACATGAGCGTGGATTATTGTAATGTTTCATCATCCGGATTCAGTTGGATGCGGCGTGGTGGATGCGAACAATATCATCAGCCTTCTGTACAAAGTGGCACTGATGTGGTTATGTAAGTGGGGTTGTTGTTCAACTCTAAAATTTAGCGCTGCGATATGGTTGTACTTTATGTCCAAATCATCATCCTATCAATGATTTTAAAAATATGGGAAAAAAACTTGTGTTAGACGTGCGGGAGATTTATCAAATAATTAATGTTTGAGGGAGTAGATAATCGAAAGATAATTGAAAATCAACAGATTGAAAGCTAGGGCGTGAATGAAGCGATAGAGTGAAAGGGAGGCATGGAGACCAGCAATGGCCGATTTTCATACAAAATTTGGCATGGTGTAGCTTTGTTCCCCAATTCCACAATTCATATTATTTACATAATCTTCTAGGTATCCAGTATCACCTACAATCAAGTTAGTAACTATTCATTCAGTTGTTTTTCAGATTTATACAAAACAAACATTATTGTTTTGCTAAAGGCTATTAATACGAACACCAAGGTATTGAGCAGCACACAATCGAAGCGTGAATCTTCTTGCCTAAAGCCGTTCAGAACCAGGACGTCCCGAGAGTACGAGTAAAAATTCAAAGAAACAACCGCTCACTTTGAATTTCTTTTCAATTTCCAAGGGAAACTCCTCTGCATTGAGTCAATCGTGTTTCGTATTTATCTATTTATTTATTTTGCTTAATTCATCTGACTGTGTCGTCTACATGAAAACTTAAAACTAAAGTTCAGTTGATAAAATATCTGTTTAGCCGTTGATGAAACGCGGATGAACAGATGTTGAAGTCGAATTGGTCCGACACCTCGTTGAAATGGCGGATCATAGCTTCGAAGATCAAATCTCGAGGTCAAAGGGATCGTGAGGGTGAATACAATGGAATTTTTGCCAACAAATCTGACACGTCGTACTCGGATAACGGAAGTTTGGCGATAAAAACGGCTTGCGCCACGTTTCTCCGCTTATCAAGAGTATCTAGCCCCAGCAGACTACAGCGATCAGCATACTTGATGGGCTACAGCTCTTCGATAAACCTACGCCGAATGGAGTATCCTTCTCCACTGGACTCGATCCTGGGCCAATCGCTTCCAGTCGCCCTGAACATTGAGCGCCCTCAGGTCCTCTTCAACTGCAAAAAGCCATCGTGTACGCGGCCTTCCACGAAGCCTGCGGCCTCTTCCGGGTTCTTTACTAAATATTATCTTCGCTTGACGTTCTTCCGACATACGAACAACGTGACCAGCCCACCATAGTCTGCCGTGTTATATAAGCTTAATAATATCCAGCCCTTTATACACCTGGTACAATTCGTGATTCATGCGACGCCGCCAGATACCGTTCTCCTGTTTACTGCCGGGTATTGTCCGCAGCACCTTACGGTCAAACACTCCGAAAGCTCTCCGATCAGCCTCCTTTAACGTCCATGTTTCATGGCCGTATAAAGCCACCGGAAGAATCAGAGTAGTATACAGCCCGAGTTTTGTTTTCGTTTGCAGACTACGGGACTTAAGCTGGTTACGAAGTCCGTAATAAGCCCTATTTGCAGCTGTAATACGCCTTTTCACCTCGCGGGTAACATCATTATCGCACGTCACTAATGTTCCAAGCTACGCAAATTCTCCCACCACTTAAAATTTTTCACCATCCAGCACCATTTCATTACCACCACCACTAATGAACCCACGTTGATTGCCAGCGACCATGTACTTCGTTTTGCTGGTATTGATCGTGAGTCAAATCCTCGCTGTCTCCCTCTTAAAAGGCACAAAAGCCTCTTCCACGGCACGGCGATCAATCCCGATAATATCGATAGCGTCCGCAAATCCCAGGATCATATGCGATCTTGTGATAATGGTACCGCTTCTTTGCACACCAGCTCTTCTAACCGCTCCATCGAGCGCTATATTGAACAGTAGATTCGAGAGTGCATCACCTTGATTTAACCCATCTAAGGTAACAAATGACGTCGATATTTCATCCGCAACCCTTACACTTGATTTCGATCCGTCCAACGTTATACGCATCAGCCGTATCAGTTCGCTGGAAAACCATGTTCAAGCATAATTTGCCATAATTCATTCCGTTTCACTGAATCGTACGCCGCCTTGAAATCAATAAACAGATGATGTGTCTGCAAGTTGTACTCCTGGAATTTATCAAGAATTTGTCTCAGGGTGAACATTTGATCCGTCGTTGATCGACCCTCACGAAAACCTGGTATTCGCCGACGAAGGACTCTTAAAGCGGTCTCAATCTGTTGAACAGAATACGGGACATAATTTTGTAAGGGGGGGTTATATTCTCAGTAATTGGCGCACTCCAGACTGTGCCCTTTCTTAACCCTTATGTGAGTGACGGGGTACCCGGGTACCCATTCTGATATTGAAAGTTAAATAACTTGTTGTAGATAAGTTCAAATACTTTGAAACTTTCTGACATCTCGTAGAATGTTGAGACGAAGCGATGGGCAAAGTTTGAGGTCCAGGTTGCGATTAGAGCGCTTATTAGGGGTCGAATACTATTTATACCCCTTAAACGGGTGACGGGGTACCCGGGTACCCAATCATATAACAGAGGGCCTGTATATTTATATGAGTGTTTGATTATATGAATCATTGCGTATGTCACTGGGACAAAGGCTGCTCAAGTGCATGTACATATTTTTGGAGGTGTGTGTGTTTTAAAGGCCACCGGGTGGCCACCTGGAATATCCGGAACATCCGTAAAAATGGTCAATTCGTAAATTCCATCGTACAGCAACGGGATTTTTTTAGAACCATTTTCTGCCGAACCCTGAGTAGGTGCTTTGACCCACTTCCGGCCTTTATGTCCACTGGGTGGTCCCCTGGATGATCCGGAACATCCGTAAAAATGGTCAATTCGTAAATTCCATCGTATAGCGACGGGACTTTTTTAGAATTATTTTTTTTGCTGAACCTTGAGTATGGAATTGATGCTTCGAACTACATACGGACCATTGTGTCCACTGGGTTGTCCACTGGAAGATCCGGAACATCCGTTAAAATGGTCAATTCGTAAATTCCATCGTAGAGCGACGGGATTTTTTTAGAATTATTTTTTGCCCAACCCTTAGTATGGAATTGATGCTTCGACCTACATACGGACCATTGTGTCCACTGAGTGGTCCCCTGGAAGATCCGGAACATCCGTCAAAATGGTCAATTCGTAAATTCCATCGTACAGCAACGGGATTTTATTAGAATTAATTTTTGATGAACCCTGAGTATGGAATTAATGCTTCGACCTACATACGGACTATTGTGTCCTCTGGGTGGTCCCCTGGAAGATCCGGGACATCCGTAAAAATGGTCAATTCGTTAATTCCATTGTACAGCAACGGGATTTTTTTAGAATTATGTTTTGATGAACCCTGAGTATGGAATTGATGCTTCGACCTACATACGGACCATTGTGTCCACTGGGGTGTCCCCTGGATGATCCGGAACATACACACTAAGTTTTTCTTTCTCGAGCTCGGCAAAATCGGGCACCGCTGTACCTCAGTAAATTTCAGAACTGAAATTCGGCAGAAAAATTGGTTTGTTACTGATTTTCGGCAAAATATTTACCGTATCTCAACAACTGAAATGTCACTTTCACTGAGATCTCGGCAAAAATCATGTTTGCTGAAATTCGGTGGTGCCCACCTCGGGAAAATAAACAAAAAATGCTGAGATTTCGGCGAAAAAAATTAAGTGTGTACGTAAAAATGTTCAATTCGTAATTACATCGTAAAGCGACGCGAGTTTTTCAGAACCATTTTCTGCCAAAACCTGAGTATGGAATTGATGCTTTGAGCCACATGCGGGCCATTGTGTCCACTGGGTGGTCTTCTGGAAGATCCGGAACATACGTAAAAATGGTCAATTCGTAAATTCCATCGTACAGCGACGGGATTTCTTTTAGAATTATTTTTTGCTGAACCCTGAGTATGGAATTGATACTTCGACCTTCATACGGACCTTCGACGGGACCTTTTTAGAAGGTTTTTTTTGCTGAACCCTGAGTATGGAATTGATACTTTGACCTAAACACGGACCATTATGTCCACTGGGTGGTCCCCTGGAAGATCCGGAACATCCGTAAGAATGGTCAATTTGTAAATTCCATCGTACAGCGACGGGACTTTTTTAAAATTATTTTTTGCTGAACCCCGAGTATGGAATTGATGCTTCGATCTACATACGGACTATTGTGTCCACTGGGTGGTCCCCTGGAAGATCCGGAACATCCTTAAAAATAGTCAATTCGTAAATTCCATTGTACAGGGACGGGACTTTTTCAGAATAATTTTTTGCCCAACCCTGAGTCTGGAATTGATGCTTCGACCTACATACGGACCATTGTGTCCACTGGGTGGTCCCCTGGAAGATCCGGAACATCCGTAAAAATGGTCAATTCGTAATTACATCGTAAATTAACGCGATTTTTTTAAAACCATTTTCTGCCAAAACCTGAGTATGGAATTGATGCTTTGAGCCACATGCGGACCATTGTGTCCACTGGGTGGTCTTCTGGAAGATCCGGAACATCCGTAAAAATGGTCAATTAGTAAATTTCATCATGATTGACCATTTTTACGGATGTTCCGGAGGGGCCTTCCTTAGCCGTGCGGTAAGACGCGCGGCTACAAAGCAAGACCATGCTGAGGGTGGCTGGGTTCGATTCCCGGTGCCGGTCTGGGCAATTTTCGGATTGGAATTTGTCTCGACTTCCCTGGGCATAAAAGTAACATCGTGCTAGCCTCATGATATACGAATGCAAAAATGGTAACTTGGCTTAGAAACCTCGCAGTTAATAACTATGGAAGTGCTTAATGAACACTAAGCTGCGAGGCGGCTCTGTCCCAGTGTGGGGATGTAATGCCAATAAGAAGAAGACGGATGTTCCGGACCTTTCTGGGGACCACTTAGTAGACACAATGGTTCGTAGATAGGTTGAAGCATCAATTCCATACTCAGGGTTCAGCAAAAAAAAAACCTTCTAAAAAAGTCCCGTCGCTCTACGATGGAATTCACGAATTGACCATTTTTACGGATGTTTCGGATCTTCCAGGGGACCACCCAGTGGACACAAAGGCCGGAAGTGGGTCAAAGCATCAATTCCCTACTCAGGGTTCAGCAAAAAATGGTACTAAAAAATCCCGTCGCTGTACGATGGAATTTACGAATTGACCATTTTTACGGATGCTTCGGATCTTCCAGGGGACCACCCATTGGACACAATGGTCCGTATGTAGGTCGAAGCATCAATTCCATACTCAGGGTTGGACAAAAATGGTTCTAAAAACTCCCGTCGCTCTACGATGGAATTTACGAATTGATTATTTTTACGGATGTTCCGGATCTTCCAGGGGACCACCCAGTGGACACAATGGTCCGTATGTAGGTCGAACCATCAATTCCATACTCAGGGTTCAGCAAAAAAAACCTTCTAAAAAATTCCCGTCGCTGTACGATGGAATTTTCGAATTGACCATTTTTACGGATATTCCGGATCATCCAGGGGATCACCCAGTGGACACAACGGTCCGTATGCAGGTCAAAGCATCAATTCCATACTCAGGGTTCATCAAAAAATAATTCTAAAAAATCCCGTCGCTGTACGATGGAATTTACGAATTGACCATTTTTACGGATGTTCCGGATCTTCCAGGGGACCACCCAGTGGACACAATGGTCCGTATGCAGGTCGAAGCATCGATTCCATACTCAGGGTTGGGCAAAAAATAATTCTAAAAAAATCCCGTCGCTCTACGATGGAATTTACGAATTGACCATTTTTACGGATGTTCCGGATCTTCCAGGGGACCACCCAGTGGACACAATGGTCCGTATGTAGGTCGAACCATCAATTCCATACTCAGGGTTCAGCAAAAAAAAACCTTCTAAAAAAGTCCCGTTGCTCTACGATGGAATTTACGAATTGACCATTTTTACGGATGTTCCGAATCTTCCAGGGGACCACCCAGTGGACACAATGGTCCGTATGTAGGTCGAAGCATCAATTCCATACTCAGGGTTGGGCAAAAAATGGTTCTAAAAAAATCCCGTCGCTGTACGATGGAATTTTCGAATTGACCATTTTTACGGATGTTCCGGATCTTCCAGGGGACCACCCAGTGGACACAATGGTCCGTATGTAGGTCGAAGCATCAATTCCATACTCAGGGTTCAGCAAAAAAAAACCTTCTAAAAAAGTCCCGTCGCTCTACGATGGAATTTACGAATTGACCATTTTTACGGATGTTCCGGATCTTCCAGGGGACCACCTAGTGGACACAATGGTCCGTATGCAGGTCGAAGCATCAATTCCATACTCAGGGTTGGGCAAAAAATAATTCTAAAAAAATCCCGTCGCTCTACGATGGAATTTACGAATTGACCATTTTTACGGATGTTCCGGATCTTCCAGGGGACCACCCAGTGGACACAATGGTCCGTATGTAGGTCGAAGCATCAATTCCATACTCAGGGTTCAGCAAAAAAAATAATCCTAAAAAGTCCCGTCGCTCTACGATGGAATTTACGAATTGACCATTTTTACGGATGTTCCGGATCTTCCAGGGGACCACCCAGTGGACACAATGGTCCGTATGCAGGTCGAAGCATCAATTCCATACTCAGGGTTGGGCAAAAAATAATTCTAAAAAATCCCGTCGCTGTACGATGGAATTTACGAATTGACCATTTTTACGGATGTTCCGGATCTTCCAGGGGACCACCCAGTGGACACAATGGTCCGTATGCAGGTCGAAGCATCAATTCCATACTCAGGGTTGGGCACAAAACAAATCCTAAAAAAATCCCGTCGCTCTACGATGGAATTTACGAATTGACCATTTTTACGGATGTTCCGGATCTTCCAGGGGACCACCCGGTGGCCTCTGAATTCAACCTGTTCTTTGAAACCACACTCACACACAAGCGCATACATAGACACAGCGATACACACCAACATACACACATACAAACACCCACAGACACATAAATGCCCATTGTAAGGCGGTTGGGTACCCGGGTACCCCGTCACCCGTTTACGGTGGGAAAAATCGTCACTCACATAAGGGTTAAAGAGAGGGCAAATGAGGCCGTCCAACCAGCTAACAGGCATTTCCTCGTCTATCCATATTTTCGACATAATATGGTGCAGAACGTCATAAAGCTGATCACTGCCATGCTTGGGAAGTTCAGCCGGAAGCTGGTCCTTCCCCGTAGCCTTGTTTTTGTTTTCAGCTCTTTAACAGCTTTTCTAACCTCATCTAGTGTAGGTGACTTCACAGCTTGTCCATCGTCGCTAATATTTATTCTGTTCATCGATGCACCGTCACTTCCACTATTCAACAAAGTCTCGAAGTGTTGCTTCCTCCTGGCAGCCTCTTCGGTTTTATCTGTCAGCAAATTCCCTTATTGATCGTTGCACATGACGGGAGATGGCGCTGTCTTTCTCCGCGCGCCATTGACAGACTCATAAAACTTCCGCATATCGTTCTGCTCCATTTTTTCCTGCGCCTCACTAATAACTTGTTTTTCGTACTCTTTCTTCTCCCTGCGGTGGGTTCGTTTTTCGACTGCTCTTGCTTCCTTGTACCGATCTCTATTCGATCGGGTACCCGACACCAACATCCGGCTTCTGGCAACGTTCTTCTCGCCTGACACTCTGGCGACACCTCTCTGACACTCCACATCGAACCAACCCGTCCTGGGTCGCTTCTGTGCAGTGCCTAACACTTCTCGTGCTGTTGTGCTCACCGCTCCATGGATCTACTCCCATAGATCGTTGATGTTGTCGCTATCGTTGATTGCACTTATCCGTTCGTCGAGCTTCTGGCGGTACTCAGCCGATACTCCTTCCGCCGACAATTGCTGGATAATGTAACGCATCGTTCGCTGTGATCTTTCGTTCGATACAGTTGACAACCGTGATCGAATTTTACTGACAACTAGGTAGTGATCAGAGTCAATGTTCGGACCTCTGAATGTCCGCACATCGATAACATCCGAGAAATGGCGCCCATCCACCAGAACATGGTCTATCTGGTTGCAAGTTTCACCGTTTGGGTGTCTCCAGGTGTGCTTTCGGATATTCTTTCGTGCAAAGTAGGTGCTACTGTTGGCCATCCCTCTGGCAGCAGCGAAGTTTACTAGCTGTAGGCCGTTGTTATTTGTAGCGGAGTGAAGGCTCTCTTTACCGATTATGGGACGGGGAATGTCGTCTCTACCGACCGACAGCGATCAGCATACGGTGGTAAATTTAGCGGGTCCGTCCATGGGAGATGGCGCAGGGCATATCGTACGAATTTGCGTTGTACAGCAACAGTCCAAACAGCTTGATATGGATTCCAGACAGCAGAAGCAAATTCGAGTTGAGAGCGTAGCAATGAGCAGTATAAGGCTTTGTTGCATAAAGGATCGCGGAATTCATTTGAGATTTTAAAAATAAAACCAAGTTGGCGATTAGGGGCCCTCCTTAGCCGTGTGGTAAGACGCGCGGCTACAAAGCAAGACCATGCTGAGGGTGGCTGGGTTCGATTCCCGGTGCCAGTACAGGCAATTTTCGGATTGGAAATTGTCTCGACTTCCCTGGGCATAAAAGTATCATCGTGTTAGCCTCATGGTATACAAATGCAAAAATGGTAACTTGGCTTAGAATCCTCGCAGTTAATAACTGTGGAAGTGCTTAATGAACACTAAGCTGCGAGGCGGCTCTGTCCCAGTGTGGGGATGTAATGCCAATAAGAAGAAGAAGAAGAAGAAGTTGGCGATTCGCTTTGTCGATCGTAGTTGGAAAATGACGACTAAAAGTTATCCTGTCATCAAACACGACGCCTAGATCTTTAACATGATCCACACGTTGAAAAGTTGTACCTGCGATACTATAATCGGAAACCACGGTTTCGGCAGTGCGATGAAAGCTTACTACGTAGCATATTACGATCACATCAAGATTTGAATAAATCCAAGAGCTTCTGCAATTCTTGGCAGTCCACCAAATTTAGAATAACGAGGTATAATTTGAGATCGTCTGCAAACATCAACAGCAGGCCTCCACGCTGCAGGATAAAAGTTACGTCAATCACGAAGAGCGAAAACAACGATGGACCCAGCGTGCTTCCTTGGGGGACTCCGTACTCGTTCGAAAAACAGTGGGATGAGTGATCTCCAATGATGACGGTCACTTGACGTGGCACTAGATATGATCGAAGCCAGTTGCAGAATGTTGTAGAGCATCCCATTTTTTCAAGTTTTGCAAGCAGTATGGCGTGATTCACTTTATCGAATGCTGCTTGTAGATCAGTATACACGGCATCGACTTGGAGCTTTTTGCGCATATGATGTAAAACTGACTAGATTCGTTTCTACGGATCGACCCAGAAAGAAGCCATGTTGATACGAACTGATGTAGTTTTTGCATGAGGCAAACAGTTTTTCGTAGATCAGTGACTCAAACACTTTTGATTCCACGCCAAGAGAAGTAGGTAATACCTCGGTAGTTTCTCACGTCGCATTTGTCTCCTTTCTTGTACACCGGAAACATGGTAGAGCACTTCCATTGAGTAGGAAACTTTTGCTGACGGAGTGATAAGTTGAAAAGCATGCACAGAGGGATAGCCAAGATATCGGTACACTTTTTCAGAACCGCTGATGGTATAACACTAGGGCCTGTTGAAAAGGACGATTTTATCCTATTTATCGCCGAGACAACCATATCAGTTTCAACGGTGAAAACATCCATGCTAATGACATTGCTAGGTACATCTCTCGCTGCTCTTGCAATGTCAGCTTGAGATATCGGACTCAGACGCAGAAATTCCGCGAGATCCGAGAGTTTATTTCTGTTTTGTGCGGTCCTAAAACTGTCAATCAAACACATAACTTTCGCTAGATCCGGGTGATTAATTCTGTTTTATGCAGTAAATCAATCAGTGCGCGATCAATCGTGTTTCGTATTGGCCGCAGAATTTTGGCGAAACCTTAGTGTTTTGTTCTGTTTTCTGCGGTCGTGAAGTTTTTTTTATCGAACGCGAGATTCGGATATTTAGTTCTATTTTGTACAGTCGGAAAGTAAATCAATCAGTGCCAGATTAATCGTGTTTCACAAGCCCCATTTGTGTGGTTTTCTATTCAATCATTGGGAAAATTTGTAATGTTAAAAATCATTAATGTATAAAATGTTAATGTGAAAATTATCTAAACAAAGTTATGGGCAAGAAGGATTGAATGGGTAATGCTGATCTACTGTGATCAAGGAATGTAATTGTCGTTGAAAAATGCGAAAAACAAGCGACAAAAGAAAATAGCGATAACTCTTTGCCCTCATCTGCAGAGGATAAAGACATTGTTGCGTTCCATTTTATTTGCAACAAACATGGAAAGGTAATTGTGTGAACTTTTCAAACTGCGATAACTTGTATATTTCAGAAGTCAAACACAAATCATGTGTACAGATGGTTAAGTTTATGTCTAAGCTATGATAACTGATACTGATTTAACCAAAAACATCATCGGAAACCGACTACTTCTCAAAATGAGCGGCAGGCGATCATTGTCCTATTCTGTTGCAGTTTGGGACAAACGCTTATTGCGAGTTGAGTTTGTCCCAACATTAACAAGAGAGGACAATGTTGTTGTCATTGGCAATGTTGTTATTTTACATTTCTTGACTGTGATACAATTTCACATATTTTTATTTCATGACCGGGCATAAAAGTGTGCTATATTTGCTTAACTGTTGCTTAATTTAACACTTACTACTTGTCATAAGACGAGTTAATACAATCCCATTCCACTCGAGTCGAGTCAAGTACGAGACACTGAATACGGCCTTACTGTTGAGGTCGAAATACGTATCTGTCAAGATACAATTAAGTGGTGGAATTCAATGGGATTGTATTAACTCGTCTTATGACAAGTAAAGACATTCCACTAAAAAGCTCAAAATAATTTTCTTATCACTTACTACTTGGTAATTTAAAGAAATGTGGGTATTTATCGATAAGTCATTACTCTTTGCATACATTTATTACAATAGTTTAGAAATATCAATTTAAAAATTCCTTTCATGAGTGCTTTTAATACATGATTAAAAAACCCACGATATTTAGACAAGCTCGGTGGTCTAGTGGCTACCGCTTCTGCCTTATAAGCAGGAGGTCGTGGGTTCAATTCCAGTCTCGTCCCTTTCCTACTTTGTATTTCTATCTTAGTTCTTTCTGTGTTTCACGTTCTACCAAAACGATTCCTACTGTTATAACCTTCCACACAATCCCAAAACCTCCCGTGGTACCTATGAGAAGTCGTAGAGTTCTCTGCATCTTTCTTAAGTAGGTGTCCAACAAACCATCCTTCCCCTTCCTCAGCATTGGCAAGGACGTGGCCAGGACAGATCTCGACTATTGGAGAGTGCAATGCTTCCATCTAAGAGATAGTGATTAGTCCCAAATTAATATCTGAGGTAACGGATGAAAGTAATGCTACTCTCATACAATAGTCTTGGCTTGTACCACCTACGAATTTGTGCGAATTGCTCAATGCTAATGCTAATGATTAAAAAACCCACGATATTTTTATTTGTTTGCCGGAGACAGAAAAGAACGCTTTGCTTATTAGCATATTGGCGCCCGTGAAGGTACCTAAGCAGTGAGTAAGAGTGTCTCTAATAGTGTCTCAGTAATATATGTAAATAAAAATGCTTTGAAGGAGTTTAAAACGATTCCGGGCCATAGGACCCTTTTTTGTTTGTTTAATTCGCTGTAGAAGAGACCTCATGCAGCCCAATTGACGGATTCAACGTTTGTGTTGGGTCTTGGTATAATCATCAAAAATTTCCGGTACCGTTCCGCCGGAAAGAACCCTTCCGAACGTGATCCGTCAATTGCGTCAAAAAAGGGCATGCTGAAGCTGCATCGATAGTATCCCAGAGAGTGTCTAGCCGCCAACTCGACCGTTCAAGGTAACCCACGGCCTCACCATTGCCCTGAGCAGATCAAGTTACCGATCCGCGAGCTTCCGACCAAGCTACCAGATTGCCACCAACTCACCTGCCGCTGCGAGCTTTCGCCAACTTCGTCCAAGATACCACCGCCGGTAAGTACCGAACAACAGGAAAACAAGAAAACCACCCCGAAAAAAGTCCAAACTACGATAGCCAAATAAAATAAATTCATGTTAACTTGGAATAAACTGCGATCCATTACACAAAAATATTAGTAATATAATCCCACAGTTTCTACATCCGTTGTTCCGTGTAGCCCCTCCAAATTACTCAGTAAGCAAGCCAGCCGCCCTGCGAAACAGTTCAGTGGTTTGATGTTGGTGAGCTGTTTACCTGGAGCTGTTGATCCACCTTGAGGCTTCAGAGCAAGCCCGTAAGTCTAGGGAATAATTTGAAAACTGAGCAAGGGTCATATAATTAAGAGTCAAATCAATCTAACTTGTCCAGGAACCAAAGAAATTCCTCAATCAATTTCCGAAGAAACTCTTAAAGGAATTTCCAAAGGCATTCTTTTAAAAAATATGAGAAGGAC
Organism: Armigeres subalbatus; assembly: GCF_024139115.2. Classification (NCBI taxonomy): domain Eukaryota; kingdom Metazoa; phylum Arthropoda; class Insecta; order Diptera; family Culicidae; genus Armigeres; species Armigeres subalbatus. The sequence goes on along the minus strand of NW_026942677.1, from coordinate 156,987 downwards.
TGTAAATAAGTAATTTCCGAAAATATCCCTAAAACAATTTCCGTAGGTGTTCCTGAAGGAACCTCAGAAGGATTTTCCAATAGAATTTCTAAAGAAAAAACTTAAAAGAGTTCGTAAAGGAATCTCCGAATGACTGACTTGATAATTCTTATAATTCCTTCTTTGAATTTTCGAGGATTTTTTTTGAAGGAATCTTCCAATTTTTTGCCTGTCTCGTATACTAAGTATACGTAAAGGCCATATGATCGCTCCAAAAATATACTTTTTATAGAAGGCCCGGAGACCCATAGTGTTATTGAGGTGATGTATGTGTGTATGTGTTTTTTTTTCCTAAGCAATGGAGGGAGAATCTGCTCAACAGACATCCTGGGTTGTCCAGGAAGTGCGGGGTTAGGGGCCACCTCCAACAGCAAACGAGGTAGGCAGGACTGCATCCCCGACCCGCTAAACCGTTTCCATTGCCGCTAAGCCCATCGTCCCTTCGGTACAACCAGAAAGAACTGCTTCAAAGGGGGGCCAGTGCACAACGCACCCTCGAGGTTAGCTGCGTGTCCTTGCAGCATCGAACATCGTGACTCGCTTTTTTAGAAGAACACCATGGTATCGTGCCAGTGCATTGCCGGCTTTCCAGGTGGCCTTACCACGCCCTATGTCCTCGGAAGGTGGGAAGGGTCGACTTCACGCCTGCTTCCCTCTGCACGACTGGTACAGCCTACGCCTGCCCCAGTCTTGACGAGGTCCCCTTTCCGTCCTCGGGCTCGGAATCCGCTCGGTTGACCGACGCCGCAAAAGCGACGATACCACGTTGTTTTTCGTGCGGCCACTTGTTCGATAAGAGGATCGAGTTCGACCACAGGGCATGACCACCGGTATGACCCATGAAGCCGACTCCGAACCCTTGGACCACCTCTTGTGTGCGCCTGAACTACCTTCTGTGTAGCTCCGAGACGATTTGGACGATAGCCGATAAAACGGCGTTCCAGCCAACTTCATCTTTACACATCCTCCGAACTAGGTTGTCCGGGGTAGTGTCCAGACCACATGTGGCAAGCATGTGGTCACGCATTGCGCGAATACGTAGGCACACGAACAACACGTGTTTCGCCGTTTCCTCTAAACCTGCGCATTCCAAACATTCGGGCGAGGCCGAGCAAGCCAGCTGCGTTACCTGCACTGTGAATTTGCAGCACGCTTAAACGCCGGGCACTTCGAACCCCCCATGGGGTGCTTGCTGTTCACAGCTTTGCTGGAACAAATCAAACAATTTAGAAGGTTCGTGCAGCATTGTGCCTTATGTCCCTCCAATCTGCAGCGTCGACAGAGATTGCTTCTGTCAGGGCCTTTGCAGTCTCATTGCTTGTGCCCCGGTTCCAAGCACTTGAAGCAAACTTCGTGTTGCTCGTATATGCCCAGTGCCCACAGTGCACACCGACCATCCCACCTTGACGCTCCCTAACTTGACTACCTTGGAAGCATCCGCTGCAGATAGCCGAACCAATGCTACCTGTGGCCCTTCCGGACCTTTCCGTAGCCGAATGGCTTCGGTGGACGTCTCCACACTGTCGCCTTAGATTCACCTCCGTCGTGAGTGCCCTCACCTTGACCGTCTCGCCTAGGATTTCCTCCGCCAACTTCTTGTAGGCGGCGCCCTTTTGCGAGACGCCCGCTTCAGCTCGAGGATCATTTCGCCCGTCCGGGTACGTCTTATTCGACGAACGTCGGCGCCGAGTTCACCGAGCTTGACGTCACTCCTCATCGCCTTCAAGACGTCCGAGTACGTTGCCTCGTACGCCGCGATGACTAGGGCATCGCCCCTGGAGCGATTGGCGCCTACCCTAGACTTCTTGCTACCCTCATTCGCCTGGGCCTTCTTTTCGGCACTTGACGTCTTCGGTTTCCTCTTGTTCTTGACCAGGGTCCAGGTCCCGTTTTAGTGTCTGCTCCGTTGGAGCAGTCACCCCCGACGTGCCCGCGAATCCTTGGGCCTCAGTCTGGGTAGACCTCGACTCCACGGATTTCATGGGTTTACACTTGGCCGTCCCGACCGTCCTCTCCAGCTTGGCGTCCAACATCGACTTTCGAAGTTTCAGCAAGCTCCTCTTGAGGTTTTTACTGATATTATGCTTCGATGACGCAAAGTCGATGATGGCGTCCAGCTGTTCCGTCGCCACCTCGAAGGCCGAAAGCCCATCGCGTTTGCGGTTCATCGCCTTCACAAGCCATGGGCCGTCCATAACCTCTACCGGCGTAGCATGGGAGATGGTTAAGTGACCCACGCTGGCGCTGCGCACCGAGCTGCCGACTATTGCCTCTGGCCTCTTAGGCGGAGACCTGAACAACCCACCTCTTGCGAAGGGCTTGTCGCCTACACCAGCGGTTCTCAACCTGGGGTACATGTACCCCTGGGGGTACCTTTGCCGGCCCCAGGGGGTACCTCGGACCAAAATGCGTAATGGCGGATGTATTACAATTCCAATAAAACTTATTGATATTGTTTTAATATTTATGTATTTTTAGATTTCAAAACTTTGTATTGTATTATGCATGGCGGTCAGCAAATCAAAACCTATCGAATCCTGCCCACTACAACCTGCATAGTGTATGATGGACTGTGCAACAAAAATTTTAACAACTTAATTTTAAAACTAAGAGGTCTGAAAACCTCTATTTGAGAGGCGTGAAGGCTCAGTAACTTCATTGATAAGTAAGCTTGGAAGCCTCCTTTCAAGAGGCTCGGAAGCCTCCTTTCAAGAGGCTCGGATGCCTCCTTTCAAGAGGCTCGGAAGCCTCCTTTCAAGAGGCTCGGAAGCCTCCTTTCAAGAGGCTCGGAAGCCTCCTTTCAAGAGGCTCGGAAGCCTCCTTTCAAGAGACTCAGAAGCCTCCTTTCAAGAGGCTCAGAAGCCTCCTTTCAAGAGGCTCAGAAGCCTCCTTTCAAGAGGCTCAGAGGCCGCCTTTCAAGAGGCTCAGGCCTCCTTACAAGAGGCTCAGGCCTCCTTACAAGAGGCTTGGAAGCCTCATTTCAAGAGGCACGGAAGCCTCCTTTCGAAAGACTCGGAAGCCTCCTTTCAAGAGGCACGGAAGCCTCCTTTCAAGAGGCACGGAAGCCTCCTGTCAAGAGGCACGGGAGCCTCCTTCCAAGAGGCTCAAAAGCCTCCTTTCAAGAGGCTCGAAAGCCTCTTTTCAAGAGACTCGGAGGCCTTATTTCAAGAGGCTCAGAAGCCTTCTCTTAAGAGGTTCGGAAGCCTTCTTTTAAGAGGCTCGGAAGCCTCATTTCAAGAGGCTCAGAAGCCTTCTTTCAAGAGGCTCAGAAGCATCCTTTCAAGAGGCCTCAGCCTCTTCTCAAGAGGCTCAGCCTCTTCTCAAGAGGCTCGGAAGCCTCCTTTCAAGAGGCTCAGAAGCCTCCTTTCAAGAGGCTCAGAAGCCTCCTTTCAAGAGGCTCAAAGCCTCCTTTCAAGAGGCTCAGAAGCCTCCTTTCAAGAGGCTCAGGCCTCCTTTCAAGAGGCTCAGGCCTCCTTTCAAGAGGCTCAGAAGCCTCCTTTTAAGAGGCTCAGAAGCCTCCTTTCAAGAGGCTCAGAAGCCTCCTTTCAAGAGGCTCAGAAGCCTCCTTTCAAGAGGCTCAGAGCCTCCTTTCAAGAGGCTCAGAAGCCTCCTTTCAAGAGGCTTGGAAGCCTCCTTTCAAGAGGCTCAGGCCTCCTTTCAAGAGGCTCAGGCCTCCTTTCAAGAGGCTCAGAAGCCTCCTTTCAAGAGGCTCAGAAGCCTCCTTTCAAGAGGCTCAGGCCTCCCTTTCAACAGGCTCAGGCCTTCTTTCAAGAGGCTCAGAGCCTCCTTTCAAGAGGCTCAGGCCTCCTTTCAAGAGGCTCAGAAGCCTCCTTTCAAGAGGCTCAGAAGCCTCCTTTCAAGAGGCTCAGAGCCTCCTTTCAAGAGGCTCAGAGCCTCCTTTCAAGAGGCTCAGAGCCTCCTTTCAAGATGCTCAGAAGCCTCCTTTCAAGAGGCTCAGAGCCTCCTTTCAAGAGGCTCAGAAGCCTCCTTTCAAGAGCTCAGGCCTCCTTTCAAGAGGCTCAGGCCTCCTTTCAAGAGGCTCAGAAGCCTCCTTTCAAGAGGCTCAGAAGCCTCCTTTCAAGAGGCTCAGAGCCTCCTTTCAAGAGGCTCAGAGCCTCCTTTCAAGAGGCTCAGAAGCCTCCTTTCAAGAGGCTCAGGCCTCCTTTCAAGAGGCTCAGAGCCTCCTTTCAAGAGGCTCAGGCCTCCTTTCAAGATGCTCAGAAGCCTCCTTTCAAGAGGCTCCAGCCTCTTCTCAAGAGGCTCAGCCTCCTTTCAAGAGGCTCAGAGCCTCCTTTCAAGAGGCTCAGGCCTCCTTTCAAGAGGCTCAGAAGCTTCCTTTCAAGAGGCTCAGGCCTCCTTTCAAGAGGCTCAGGAAGCCTCCTTTCAAGAGGCTCAGGCCTCCTTTCAAGAGGCTCAGGAAGCCTCCTTTCAAGAGGCTCAGAAGCCTCCTTTCAAGAGGCTCAGGCCTCCTTTCAAGAGGCTCAGAGCCTCCTTTCAAGACGCTCAGAGCCTCCTTTCAAGAGGCCTCAGGCCTCCTTTCAAGAGGCTCAGGCCTCCTTCAAGAGGCTCAGGCCTCCTTTCAAGAGGCTCAGAAGCCTCCTTTCAAGAGGCTCCAGAAGCCTCCTTTCAAGAGGCTCAGGCCTCCTTTCAAGAGGCTCAGAAGCCTCCTTTCAAGAGGCTCAGAAGCCTCCTTTCAAGAGGCTCAGAAGCCTCCTTTCAAGAGGCTCAGAAGCCTCCTTTCAAGAGGCTCGGAGCCTCCTTTCAAGAGGCTCAGAAGCCTCCTTTCAAGAGGCTCAGAAGCCTCCTTTCAAGAGGCTCAGGCCTCCTTTCAAGAGGCTCCAGAAGCCTCCTTTCAAGAGGCTCGGAAGCCTCCTTTCAAGAGGCTCGGAAGCCTCCTTTCAAGAGGCTCGGAAAGCTCCTTTTGAGAGGCTCGGAAGCCTCCTTTCAAGAGGCTCGGAAGCCTCCTTTCAAGAGGCTCGGAAGCCTCCTTTCAAGAGGCTCGGAAGCCTCCTTTCAAGCTTACTTTGAAGAAGCTTGGAAGCCTACAATGATCATCAAAGTCTTAGGGATGATTCAAATATGACGTCCACTACTTTTTGAGATTTCTAGACCCCCTCTCCCCCCTCTGTCATGCTTTTTTGTATACCTAGTATATGCACTGTCACAAAATCTTAGACCCCCTCCCTCCCTAAAACCTGTGACATCATTATTGAACGACCCCTTATAGAAAGCTTGATGTGTAAATTTAATTTGAATAGCAAAGTTTTACAGAATAACGAAGATTTCATACAACATTTTAAAGAGCCATATATTGAGTTAATTTTCAGGTCCGTTTTCCATGTATCTTATGAGGTTATTTTCATTTAGAACAAAAAAACCATAGGGGGTACCTCAAAGAATGTAAAATATCGAAGGGGTACCTATCAAGGAAAAGGTTGAGAACCGCTGGCCTACACTACTACCACTAGTTGAAGAATTGACTTGGTTTTCCATTTTGGTCCCACGAGTTGCTCGGGAAAAGAGGTCCACCACGGCAGAGCCCAGCATGACGCGGTAAGGGACAATTACTGTGGAGGGTGCCCAGGTATCCCACAGGCTCCGTTAAAGGCCTAGTTCATTATTTCACCCCTCTGGCCATGCATCCCCTCGGCACGGGTCGCTTAACGCCTTGGGATTAGGGGTTAGGGACGATGGTCCATTTGGTCGCACCCCCTCACTCTAGCTGATGTCTAAAGGACAACAGTGCCCAGGCTGCACTACCAGCTAAGTACAAAACCCTTAGCTGTCATCGGAAGACCCGTGGAAGCGTGAGATTGGAACTTATGAGGACCAGAGCTGTGTAGGTCGCTCTTTCCCAGATGTCAACTCACCATTTCGCAGCCCGTGTGTGTATGTGTGTGTTTGTGTGTGTGCGTGTATGAGTGTGTGTCTGTGCGCACCCACGTATTAAAATGTAGCAAAAGTGTCACTCATTTGTCGGGCCCTTATCCTCAACCGATTTGCTTGCATAAAATTGCATACATTTAGGGCGAAATTGATGGAAAAGATTCATTTATGCTCAAAACAGTGTAATTTTCCGCGTCTATATTTTTAAGCGCTGATTAGTTTTCACTATTTTTTTCTGTGAGGATTTTTTCCGGAAAATTATTAAGCAATAAAATAGGAAATCCTAATGCAGTTTTCTTAGGAGTTTCTCACGGAAATTCAAAAGGATTCTCGAAGAAATTTCCAAATGAAATTTCCAAATATCCCTAAAAGAATTTCTGAAGGATTTTCCGAGATTCCCGAAAGAATGCTCAAGGGAAATTCCGAAGGAATTTTAAAACGAATCTCCGAAGATCTAAAGGAATTTCTAGAAGATTTGCCAAAATAAATTGGAGGAATGAACGAAGGAATTGCGGGGAAATTGCGAAGGTTTCTTCCTAGAGTTTCCGAAGGGATTTTCTGGAGAAGGTACTAGCAGATTTCCGAAAATATATTCTAAAGAAATTTCCGAAGGTATTCCTGAAGAAACCTGAGAAGGATTTTTCAAAAGAATTTCTGAAGAAATTCCTAAAAGAATCCCCTCATCCCTCGTTTCTCTAGAGCGAACCTAGAAGATAAGCAAAAATCGTGCCTACTTGATGAATTACTTTTTTCGTTTCATCACTTTTCGCGAAAATTTTCGGTAAGTAATTACAAAAATGTTATGACCGTAACGGGATTCGAACCTAGAACATCAACAAAAATGGCGATAGGATATAGTCACTATAGCCATAGTACCACCATATCAACTGCATATAGGGATTAGGTTGTTTGTCCCATGATAAGGCTACTCTTTTTGCAATTGGTGATGGTACGAAAAGGAAGAAAGGAGTGAGAAAACGAGAAAATCAACTTTTCGTGGCACTGGTAGTGAAGGAGAAATGGTTACCTCTCATCAGACCGTTTTTTTTTCCCCACAAACCGATTTTTCGGCGAAATCAGCGAGCATTATCTGCTAGTGAGAATTATTGAGAATTACGATCCCTGCTTATAATTCTTTTTTTGAATTTTTCAGGAATTTCCAAAGGAATCTTCCAATTTATTTTCGGTATAACAATTTATTTTTAAAATTTATTTACCTTTACCTTTCTAAATTTCCTCGAAATTTGCTTCAGAAAATGTTTCGGAATTTTTATGGGAATTCCTTCAAGATTTTCATCTAGGATTTTTTTCGGAAAATTATTTAGAAATTCCTGCGGAAAGTTCTTAGGGAAAAATTCTAATAAAAGTTTTGGAATTTCTACGGAAAACCCTTTAGAAATGTGTTTAAGAATATCTACGGAAATTGCTTCAGGAAAACCCTCCGAAATTCTTTAAGGAGAATTCTTTTAATGAGTTTCTTTATGAATTCCTTTGTAAACTGCCTTAGGATTTCCTGAATTAGGAACTCCTTCAATTTTTGCCTTTCGTAAAGTATACGTAAAGGCTATATGTTCTTTCTTAAAGGAATTGCATCAGTAATTAATTAAGGATATTTTCAAATTAGTAGTTTCTAAAAAAAATCCTCCCGAACCTCTAAAAAGAAATTCTTGGAATTCATTCAAAGAAACATAGGAATTTCTTCAACTTTCACTTAAGAATTTCTTCAGAAACACATTAAGAAATTCTTTTAGGAATCCTTCGAAAATTACTTCACTAACGTTAGACATCTATCACAAAAATTACTTTAGGATTTCCAATTTCATTCTTTAAAAAATTTCCGAAAAAAAAATCTTCCAACAAAATATCCGGAATAATTCCAGCAGGAATTTCATATGGTTTTACTTAAAGGAAAAGGAAACTATTTTGGTCCCCCATCCTACTTTTTGCATGGGAGGTTTATTTCTTTTTGTATATACCCCTTCCCTCCCCCAACAAGACTAGCAGGAGTCAATTTTAACAACCATATTGTTGTCGCGTCGTATTCAGAAAGCCACCATTATAGGTCTTATTAAAATATTCATTAAATATTATCTTGCCGCATAGATGTTTCTTTAATCCATGTCTGAAAACAATCGCCTGTTTGGAGAAAATTAACCGCAAGCTATTTCCTGCATGATAGTATAGTTTCCCATCTTTCTACTGTTTCTACGAACCAGGTTAATTTGGTACCTTTTTATTCCGAGCACTTAATTTCTGACTATCAGTTTGTAACCCAGATTTTAGCATATTATTTCCATGAGTCCTTCTTTCATTCGAATCACATCCTCAAGCTATCTATTTTGGTAGACCATGACCTAGACGGTTTCTATGTAAGTATAGCTTTACCACAAATGGAACCAAAATGGATATCACCGCAGTGACGCAGTTGAAGGTCAACAATTATGGATTGTGACTTTAACCTGCTGTCCTTTTTTCATATCTCCATGATAACTCTGTAGCTGTCATATAGCACACAACCAACAACCGAAGAATATCGATCAAACTAGCCGCCAGCTGGCCGTGATACTTCTTCCTACAATGTGGCAATGAACACAAACAAAAACAATTTGTCATATGCGGGGAAGAAGGGCGGCAAAATTCTTCAATGTTGTTCCTAATGGAACAGAGCAGACGAAGCATGCATGAAGCTTATCCATCAACATTTGCTTCGTCAATGATGGTTATTTTCTATTGCTTAAACGTGAGTACTAAGTATACAGATGGAACTTTGAAAAAATGACACATGTCGATGCATCCACCATTCAGCATGGTATTTCTCATAGGCACGTGTCAATATTGCTATCACCATTGGCGTAAATAAAAGCGGCGACGAGCCCATTTGTCCGGTATTTGTTAATTCACTTTGAAATAAAAAAGCGGTAATTATAACCAATCTGAACATATATGTTATAGGTATAGCTTCTAAAATTCTAAAACAGAAGGTTGTGCATCAAGAATATACATGTTGGTGACGACAGATATTACCAAACTAATTCACATCAATAAAATGTACATTCTTCTGATTTCGACCAAACCAGATCGTGTACTACTTCAACTGATGCATTGAAATTTTTACAGCAAAGAGATACAGGTAGCTCTCATTGCCTTTTGAACGCTTACACTTTACGATTCTCTCATTTCATTTATTAAGATTTCATCTGTGGGGGATAAAACCCAATACCGGACACTACTCAAAACGACACTTGCAGAGGTTCTTGAATCATATCATGTAGTGAAAAAAAAGCTTTTTGAAAGTTCTTTACCAGCATGGAACATCAAGTTTTCATGTTTTAAACTTTGTTCAAAATTTGAGATTGAAAAAAGCACCTCGTCACTTAATAGGCTCTCGACTGTTTCAATCTTACAAATAAATTTTCAGCTTCCTGTCTTTACTGGCAATTGAAACAACATGTTTCTTCTACGCCTTAAGTTCGTCTTGATTATCTAGAACTCGATGCGAGTCAGCCATTTATTCCAATATTTGTTATGGCTACTGAACTCATTTTGGTTGAAAGTTAATTACTAAAGACTATAATTAAAACAATTTTGGAAGCAAAACGACCAACTCAATTATATTATTCATACTAGAAGTGACTAAACCACGCAAAATTGGACACCATAATTAGCATGGCGCACGTGTAATTCGGTGTCGGTTGGAATTACGCTCAAGGTGCCAGTAAACTGTTCACTCACTCACTAGTTGATGCGCGCGGTACCTCAAAGACAGTCAAGATGCATCAACTATTGCACTCATCAAGTACACTGACTGTATATAGTTGTATGTCAGCTACCGGTGAATACGCACGGCCATCGGACAGCCTCAAAGTGCATGGTTCCATTCAAAGCCACAGGGTAATAGAACTTATGTTGACCTTGCAAAACCTTGCACAGCAAAAAATTAGGATTAAATCACATATAAACATTTGGTCATGTATAACTGCAACGATAATCCTGTACTGTTTTGTTTAAATGATACTGATTTGTGTTATACTTCATGCAACGATACTCAATGATGTGGTATTGCATGAAAAAATATCACTTATACTTACATCATATGTCATGCTCATGTACATTAAATGCTCCAAATAAGTACAAGATTTGTAAAAAAATACAAGTTTAGTTTGATCTGCTTTTTCTCATTTTTTTTATAGAGAGTTTCTTATTGTGTTATTGTTTTTTTATCGATCACGAAATATCATAAAACTGGACAGTTCTTTATGTTGGCTTTGTGCTGTGAAAAACTGATCTAACAATCACTGAAATCTCTAAAAAGCTCAAAACTGATGAGCTGTCCTTAAAGATCAATGCGGGTTTCAACCTAAAACATTGGTTTTTTGTCTAAAGGTTCCATTTTAGGAATATACAAGAACAAAACTTTTTTGGATCGCGGTATAACAAGAAGGACAAGTTTCCCAAAGGTTCAAGTTTTCAATATTTCTTTTATAGTTTAACAGATATGCGTATTTCGACCTCAACTGTAACATAAAGTCTATAAGCTCGTCTTCAGTGTTCAGTGTCGTACTAAATTTCGTAAATCGTCAACAATGGATACTTTTACCCTTAGTCCAATCAGCTGATCATAGTTGCGTTCAAACCTTCCATGCTCTCGGCGCACTATCAACGCACCGTGCAATATGCCCGCTGTGGTGAACGCTAGCGAGAGCATTAGGCGATGGCCCTGATAGTTGCAAAAAAACTCGTTGTAAACAAGCAATAATAGCACAGTGCGTGTCGAATCATCATCATCATCATTTCCATCACCGGCGTAGCGTGATGAGCTTCACAATTATTCCCACCAGAAAGTACGTGCCCGGTTATTTAAGATGAAGTGGAAATAACGACGATATTGTCTACAAATGGAATCGGAGTTGAATAGCCCATTGGCCTTTGTTTGTCCAAAACATTGAAAGTTTTCTGTAGTTTAAAGTAAGATGAAAAATGAGACATATTTATATGTCTATATGCAGAATACAAAAATAGAACATTTAAAATTCAACAGTGGTAAAGAAAAAACATTATCAACTAAGAAACTCAGCGAAACGAAGGATGGAATAAACATCGAAAGCAGCTCTGTTTGATGCCGAAGCGTTTTAGTTCATTTTCTCCTTTTTATTTTCGAACACACATTATGGATAACCTTCAATGAAAACGGAGTTCTATTATAGCTTCTAATACGCCGTACTTGTGCCTCACAATAAATCCCTTTATTTGTACAGAAGCACAATTGTGCCATCTTGGCTGTAATAACTTCACAGCGTGTTGGTCATGGTTTACGACTAGGTGCCCATACCACCAAACTAGAACATGTTAAGTGGGGAGTGGATTTTTCTCACGGTCAATTTGAACGCGACAACAAGATTGAAAGATTTTTTCAGAAGCAAACTTAGCATTTTGTCGCGGTAAATTAGTACTAAATGCTCAATTAGCTACGCAATGCCATTAGAATAAGTTTGTAATTCACTGATATTTATTTGTCTTCAAATAGGAACAAAGAGCTCTTTTTTTAAACGTGGCTAGGTAATATATGTTTGCACTCTGTGGAGCATGGCTTAGGGGCCATCCAGAAATCACGTGGTCATATTTTTGAAGATTTTCAACCCCCCCTTCCTCATGTGGCTTATCGTGGTCATTTTTCAAACCCTCCCCCCTCCCCCCATATATGACCACGTGGTTTCTGGACGGCCCCTTACTTCTGAAGATGGAATCAACTTCCATGATTCTGGCATTATTCGCCAAGATCGGGAAGAACACTATGGTTAGGGTGACCATATGAAATTTTCCCAAAGGAGGGCAATTCACCCGAATCGTAGCGAAAAAGGAGGACATTTCTCGCTTAACTTTTCAAAAGGACCTAAGTAACATTTTTTTCATGAATTACACCCAGGTTTTTTTTTACACGGTTTGGTTTTTGTCGTTTAAGACCTTCAACGTCAATGAAACAATGAGTTAGCCCCACGAAAAAATTCGCAAAAAATCAAAGAAAATTCAGGTGGTATTTAAAAAGCTGTGAATGTTCGGGTTAACCGAGAAATTAAAGAATTCCAACCGTGTAAAAAAAAACCTGGGTGTAATTTGAATACTGCAATCAATAGCTTTCATGGTGTTCTGTTGATTGTGCTATTCAAATTAATTCATGAAAAAAATGTTACTAAGGTCCTTTTGAAAAGTTAAGCGAGATTTGATCAAAAGGAGGACAAAAAACATCGATCGGTTTTTGTTTTTAATATGATTTGTTAGACCTATGCACATTAAAGTTTATTGGAAGTAGTTTTTGTAAGTCGAGGCAAATACGGCATCTTCTTCTACTTCATTAACATTACATCTCCAGATGGAACATTTCCAACCCTCATTACTCAAGTAGGGGAAGAGGCCCCAAAACGCCCCCCCGATGCAAAACGCCTTTTGTGGTTTCCCTCATATTTACCGTCATTAAGATGGTCGTAACAAAACTAGATCTAAAATTATGTAGGTTAGGCGAAAAAAGTTTCAAAATAGTGTATGGGAAGGTCGGAAAAACTTAAAATTTCCACATTTTGAAGAAACATCTAACATTTTGGCGAGGCAAAACGCCCTAGTGGCTCTAACCTACAATGTACTTGCGTCTCCACGCACTATCCATACCAGAATGCTGATTCGCCGACGCGTGGTACTTTGTTCCCTAGGAGCTGCCAGCTAAAAGGCGTTTTGCCTCATGAGTTTTCCGGCAACAGAATATCACCACTTTTTTGAAATGTGAATATTATCAATATGATTGAGATTTTTGACAATTTTTGAATGGCATCAACTAGCTATCTTGTTTAACTGTTGCATAATGTAAAAATACCCATGAATAGCGTTACAAATAAGACAATAAAGCAGTGTTTGCTTAGGGCATATTGCACCCCCTTCCCCTACTTTCCAATTATAAACTGCAACCACCATGTACCTAATAGGAAAATGGTAGCTTCAACCAATTTTAAGAATAACAATGAACAAATGTTGAATATCATTATGCTGGCCTTTTCAGCGATATTACACAGAATTTTAACAGCAAAAGCTCATCGCATTCTGAACATTTAGCAATAGTATTTTCCCATACTAATAAGAGCCACCCTAATGTGTGTACAAAAAATAGTTTGCCGGGTTGGCCGTGTATCTTTTGTTAACCTTCCGCGACTCGCCTCAATTTTCATAACACTAGAACTCGCATGTTGTAAAAAGTATCAACGTGAATTTCTCGGTAAAATAATAAAAGGGATAGATACTCTCATTGAGGACATATTTTAAGTCCAATGAATCTTATGCTGGTCCTCCGGAACATCCGGAACCAACGGAACACCGGTAAAAATAGTCTTTTTTTTAAATAAACGGCGCAATGTTTCTTATAACATTTCTTGAAATAGTGGCGTAGTAAAACACATTCTAAATCCATCTATGATCCCATTCGGCCCTGAGTCAGGAAAAAAAATATTAGGAATTATTCCACTTGGCAGTGTGGATATAACCACCAGTGTGGTTCGATATCTCGGGATCTATGAGATTTAGGAAGTTTCCTTCTTCTACAAAGTCTCTCTAGGATTGTAAACCAATAAGTTGAGAAACTGTTTAGTTTGGAATTCATCCGTAGGGCGGCGCTACTGTATATGAGAGATTGGTTTGGTTTGATATCTCGGGATCTGTGTGAATTAGGAAGTTGACGTCTTCAACAAAGTTCTTCAAGCATTGGAAACTATTTTTTTTTTTTTTGAGAAACTGTTTAGACTAGAATTCATCCGCAAGATGGTGCTACTGTACATGAAAAATCAATTTGGTTCGATACCTCGGGATCTTTTCGATTTAGAAAGTTGCCGTAATTTACAGTTATTTGGGAATTGAAAACCAATATGTTAATGGGCTTGATAGTCATAAGGTAAATCTGGGTAAGATGCCGCGTCGTACTTTAGAGCTCTGGTAGAACAGACTTGACCTATCCATTTCAATCGGTATATATGTCACAAAAACTCAGGGTGATACCTACTTACTATCAGCACATTAATGAGATATTATTATTAAGTGAGAAAATCATGTAAAATATGCAAACTAAGATATTGCAAGGAATTTGAAGCAGAATTCTGCCCAAAAAATCCAGACGTCCATGGATATTTGTTCCTTTATTAATGCTCCGAAATTAATGATGTTTGCAAAAGTAATACAAGGAACGATTTCGACTTAAACTAGGGTAACCGTACCCTTAGTAGAGGTAGCACCAATAGTGGAGGTAGTGGGGTTTTCATGAGATTTATCATGTTTATATTCTTTTCGATGGTTTCAGTTGATGCGTCGTGCTTTAAATGCCCTGTTAAATGCAACTTATCTTAAGATTTCGCTTGAAAAACTATTGAAAACAATGATTTTCCTTAACAAAATTGACTCCCTTGCACCTATAGTGGTGCAACTGTACCAATAGTGGCGAGTCTCATAAGAAACCAATGGATAGCACCACTATGGGAACCAAAATTAATTTTTACCGCCACTAAAGGAACAGTGTACCCATAGTGGTGCAAGCAATATTTTGTAATTATTGATTTTAAATGACATCTATCTCATTTTTGTTAGCAAATTTATTAGTTTATCTATTGATTAAGATATTTAAGCTGTAAATTTCCCATAATTATCAATTTTTAAAAAATATTTTCTTTTGTCGATCTACTAATATCTCCACTATTGGTACCGTTACCCTATGTCATTTTTCATTGTTAGCATGCGTGCTAACTACTGAAAACATTACAATAATGAGAAACAAATCAATTTACGCCCCAATCCTTCGTTTTAGATTGTTATTAATATGGGTACATATTAATAGGGCAGCAGGGACTATGTCCAAGGGCTTGACGATCCCTCCCCAGGCCATCTGCGAGTTGTGGCGCCGCGTGCCGCTCAAAGCGCACAAGCCCAAGTCCTGGTGTTAGGTGAGACGCTAAACAGCCCTGACACGACGGCCCTCCGACGAGACAGGAGGTTTGCGCAGGCCCAATAAGCCGCCTTTAAAAACAACTATTACGAACGACATAGAAGATAATACGACTCGATACAATCGGCAACGACCTAGGCGACGAATAAAGGATCACGATTGGAAGCTTGGAACATGGAACTGCAAGTCGCTAAGCTTCGCAGGTTGCGACAGGATAATCTACGATGAATTACATCCCCGCAACTTCGATGTCGTAGCGCTGCAGGAAATCTGCTGGACAGGACAGAAAGTGTGGAAAAGCGGACATCGAGCGGCAACCTTCTACCAAAGCTGTGGCACCACCAACGAGCTGGGAACCGGCTTCATAGTGCTGGGAGAGATGCGCCAACGCGTGATTGGGTGGCAGCCAATCAACGCAAGGATGTGCAAGCTGAGGATAAAAGGCCGTTTCTTCAACTATAGCATCATCAACGTGCACAGCCCACACGAAGGGAGATCCGACGACGAGAAAGAAGCGTTCTATGCGCAGCTGGAGCAGACACACGATGGATGCCCATTGCGGGACGTCAAAATCGTCATCGGACCGGATAGTCTGCATACCGTATCGAACGACAACGGCCAACGATGCATAAACTTTACCCAAGTAACCAGTAAGCATTATATAAAGCATTTAAGTGGCATTATATGCGCCTTTACTGCAAAACATTAAATGCCAATAAGCCCTATAGTCGTCTTTAATGCTATCTTAATGCAGGTTTTGGCTCAATATATGGCTGCTTAAATGCTCAATCCTATTTTATCGATAAAGTAGAATTTTTGATGAGTAGCATTTATACAGCATTCGAAATGCTGAATAAATGCTTAATTTTAAAAACAAGTAAAAAGGTTTTTAATGGCATTTTTTCTAATTCTTTTTTTACATAGTTTTTTTTCATATTATATCGTCATTGTATTTTCATATTTGAAATGGAACATATTTTTTTACTTTCTTCGAGCGGGATTCGAACTCGCGCTCTTGCCACCCGACACTGTAGTTGTCATCGCCCTTACCAGCTGGCCCATAAGAGAGAAATGGTAGTGGGAATCATTTTGCCCAACATAAACACTACGCCCTTTCATGAACATTGAAACTAAATCTAACTCATCTCAGAATGCAACTGTCACAAACGTCATACCCAGTTGCAATGAAACAGCTACAGTAGTGCTGCTTTAATGCATCCATCGAAAATAGTGCAATGGAATAATGTTCCTAAACTATGTAATTAGTGATAAGGTTAGGTTAACGACAAGTACTCTTGTCAATGGTCGGAATGGAAAAAACATTCTGCACGTACCGATTTCTATTCTCAAATGTAAGTTCATTGGACAAATAGTCCCCGCTATATGGTTCCATATTGGAAAATGTTTGACGTATGAACACTACAGGCCTTAAAGTGGCACTAATGTAGCTGTTCCATTGTACTTAACGAAAAACAACATTGTGCATTCAAAATGCTATTATAAGACTATGCCTCTCATGATTGTTTTGAGAATGCTTATTTACAGCATGGAGCATATGCAATGCCAGTATAATGCTACTATAGTGCTTACTTTAATGCTTATTGGTTACCTGGGTACAGCCTCCCGCGGAATGGTAGTCCGAAGCACTTTCTTCCCCCGTAAGAATATCCACAAGGCCACATGGAAATCACCTAATCAAGTAACGGAAAACCAAATCGACCACGTTCTAATCGACGGTAAATTCTTCTCCGACATCACGAACGTACGCACCTACCGCAGTGCGAATATTGAATCCGACCACTACCTCGTTGCAGTATCTGTTTAGATGTTAACTAAATAAATGAAAATACCTCGTTGCAGTATGTCTGCGCTCAAAACTCTCGACGGTGATCAACACGCGTCAGAGTCGTCCGCCGCGGCTAAACATTGGGCGGCTACAATACGGTAGACTAGCCCGAGACTACGCGCAGCAGCTGGAAGTGGCACTCCCAACGAAAGAGCAGCTAGGCGCAGCATCTCTTGAAGATGGCTGGAGAGATATTCGATCCGCCATTGGAAGCACCGCAACCGCTGCACTAGGCACGGTGCGGTGGCTCCGGATCAGAGAAACGACTGGTATGACGGCGAATGTGAGCAGTTAGTTGAGGAGAAGAATGCAGCATGGGCGAGATTGCTGCAACACCGCACGAGGGCGAACGAGGCGCGGAACAGACAAAACTCGATTTTCCGGAGGAAAAAGCGCCAGCAGGAAGATCGAGACCGTGAAGAGACGGAGGAACTGTACCGCGCTAATAACGCACGAAAGTTCTATGAGAAGTTGAACCGTTCACGTAAGGGCCACGTGCCACAGCCCGATATGTGTAAGGACATAAACGGGAACCTTCTTACAAACGAGCGTGAGGTGATCCAAAGGTGGCGGCAACACTACGAAGAGCACCTGAATGGCGATATGGCAGACAACGGTGGCGGTATGGTAATGAACCTGGGAGCACGCGTGCAGGACATACGACATCCGGCGCAGAATCTCCAGGAAATCCAGGAGGAGATCAGTCGGCTGAAAAACATTAAATCCCCTGGAGTTGACCAACTACCAGGAGGGCTGCTAAAACACGGTGGAAAGGCACTGACTAGAGCGCTGCACTGGGTGATTACCAAGGTTTGGAAGGATGAGGTTCTGCCGCAGGAGTGGATGGAAGGTGTCGTGTGTCCCATCTACAAAAAGGGCGATAAGCTGGATTGTAGTAACTATCGTGCAATCACATTGTTGAACGACGCCTACAACACACTCTACCAAATTTTATGCCGTCAACTAACACCAATTGAAGAGAGTTCGTGGGGCAGTACCAGGTGGGATTTATGGGCGACCGCTCTACGACGGACCAGGTGTTCGCCCTACGTTAGGTATTGCAGAAATATCGCGAGTACAACGCTGCATATGAGACAATCGATTGGGACCAGCTATGGCAGCTAATGCACGAAAACGGATTTCCGGATAAACTGATACGGTTGATCAAGGCGACGATGGATCGGGTGATGTGCGTAGTTCGAGTTTCAGGGGCATTCTCGAGTCCCTTCGAAACGCGTAGAGGGTTACGGCAAGGTGATGGTCTTTCGTGTCTGGTATTTAACATCGCTTTGGAGGGAGTAATACGAAGGGCAGGGATTGACACGAGTGGTACGATTTTCACGAAGTCCGTCCAGTTATTTGGTTTCGCCGACAACATTGATATCATGGCACGTAACTTTGAGAGGATGGAGGAAGCCTACATCAGACTGAAAAGCGAAGCTAAACGGATTGGACTAGTCATCAACACGTCGAAGACGAAGTACATGATAGGAAGAGGCTCAAGAGAGGTCAATGTAAGCCACCCACCACGAGTTTCTATCGGTGGTGACGAAATCGAGGTGGTTGAAGAATTCGTGTACTTGGGCTCACTGGTGACCGCCGATAACGATACCAGCAGAGAAATTCGGAGGCGCATAGTGGCTGGAAATCGTACGTACTTTGGACTCCGTAAGACTCTCCGATCGAATAGAGTTCGTCGCCGTATCAAACTGACTATCTACAAAACGCTTATAAGACCGGTAGTTCTCTACGGACACGAGACCTGGACGATGCTCGTGGAGGACCAACGCGCACTGGAAGTTTTTGAAAGGAACGTGTTGCGTACCATCTATGGTGGGGTGCAGATGGCGGACGGTACGTGGAGGAGGCGAATGAACCACGAGTTGCATCAGCTGTTGGGAGAACCATCCATCGTTCACACCGCGAAAATCGGAAGACTGCGGTGGGCCGGGCACGTAGCCAGAATGTCGGACAATAACCCGGTGAAAATGGTTCTCGACAACGATCCGACAGGCACAAGAAGGCGAGGTGCGCAGCGGGCAAGGTGGATCGATCAGGTGGAAGATGATTTGCGGACCCTCCGTAGATTGCGTAGACATGGACCGAGCCGAATGGAGAAGACTCTTATATACCGCACAGGCCACTTCGGCCTTAGTCTGAATAAATAAAATAATAGTTGAATAATTATTAATGGAAAATATATTCTAGCTTTGAAGCTGTGCATAATGATCACTGCTTTCAAAACGATTTATTTCGAGCCAGAGAAAACCCGTAACAACAAGGGCAATTGATCATGTGGCCGATTATTTCAAAAGAAGCGTATTAACTTACTGATAAAATGTATCGAAGATACCATTACACTAAATCGCATAAAAAAGATACTATAAAATAAACGTATCTGATTGTTCCCGTATAATATAATTTTTATATCACCTGAAAACATATTTCGT
The DNA here is from genome assembly GCF_024139115.2 of Armigeres subalbatus. Taxonomy (NCBI): domain Eukaryota; kingdom Metazoa; phylum Arthropoda; class Insecta; order Diptera; family Culicidae; genus Armigeres; species Armigeres subalbatus. Next base: position 137,798 of record NW_026942677.1, on the reverse strand, counting down.
TTTGGGGTACTTGGGTCATACCTATTAAAGCTTAGTACAGGACACAGGGACGCTCTCAAGTCTGTCAAAAACGCTTAGTAGTTGAAGTTACGATTCAATAAATTCAATTCATGATTTGTACCACTTTAGAAAAGTGTCGATTGAAATAAAACAAAGCTGTCCTTCACCTTGACAAAAAAACACAGTTTAGAAAGCCTCCCTCTATTCCTATTTGGGACACCCAATTGCACTTGATAGCGTAATTGAAGAACCTGCAATCAAATTCCACATGCTCATCGCCCGATCGATCGATTGTTCGATCATTTGTACGCAATCGCGGAACATCCGCTTGGACAGCGATCGACCGACAACGACGAAAACAGCAGCCCTATAATTCATTAATCGTTTTGATCGATGAGTAGCTATGTGACTGCGATTGCGAACACTCCACGACTGACAACCCGGCCAAATTTGCATAATTGCTGCACTGTATTGCGGTGTAGCATCCGATAATGGCGAGGGCATCTTTGCCATTAACCGGTTCTTGTTGCCGTTGGGGAAACGTAATCGAACGATCAACATTTTTTCTGCGATGTAGGTAATCGTTGGTCAAGTCTGTTGATTAGAGTGGCGGAAAGTGATTTTGTCAACTACCTCCAGTTTGCTATAATCGCAGTCGCAAATATTCGAAGGGCTTTCTATACTAGAGTTCGGCGTAGCACAAACTTGTTTTTCGTTATGTGAATGTGTTGTAAATCAATAAAATGATTATCATTTAGCACCGCATGGTAGGTATCACCCCGTGAGGAAAACAAACATGTCACGACTGAATGATTTTGATCTTGTATAAATTTATCGTTATTCTTGGAATTCACACTCGTGAAGTGCATTCAAATCAACATTGAATTTGAAACAGAATATTTTTCATTAGCGGTGCAAGAAATATTACTTGTAACCTTTTCTTTAATTGATAATGTTTTCAGACTAAGAACTAAGCATCCTGAAATGAAATGGCATATACATTGTTGTCAGAGAAAAATAAATAAGCAAACTTTGACATCATCTTTCTTCAATTTAAGTAAAATAGATGGTAATCTGATAATTAATACATAGATTATAAATGATAAAAAATAAATAAATAACTAAAGTCGCGAAACATATGTATCTGAAAGTTGTGCTAAAATCTCAATGGTTAGAAGACTCTAAAGTTTTAACCTGATCAAATTTGCATCTTTCGCATTTGATTTCTAACAGACTTGGGAAAATTCAGCGATTTCACAAAGAACATTCAAACTTTCATATGTCAAGGTTATATCACCCAACACTAATCAAACAACAGTATCAACAGTATCGATTGTAGTAAAACGCATTTCTGCAGCACTTATAACCATCAGGAACATATATTCCACAAATACATAAGATACCAACCCATTTGACCAAGTTCGTAACCATTATGGAATGGAATTATCATTATTATATCTTGTGCCCATTCTTGTCGACCATTCATATTTTTATTATGCACTTCATGCTATAGTTTGATCTATCGATCCACTTGGGCACTTGTTAATGGTCAGTAAAAAATAGTCACTTTGCTATAGTCTGGTGGATAGAATGACGAGATTCAATTGTTACAAATCGATTTTTGGAATCCAATTGAACAGAATATCACACAATGGATGGAAGTCTTAAAATGTTTTTTTTTTGTATAAAACTGAGATAAAATTCAATGAGTTACGGGAAGTTTTGATATAAATTACTATATAACTGTGACAAATTTTACTGTTAATATTTCATCACACTTTCAGCAAAACTATTTGTTTGTGAATTATGTTTGAAAAAGTGTTAGAAGGCAGCAGGAACATTTTCCCGTGGAAGTGCTGTTTGTTTCGGTAAATTCGGTTAATTTTATATTCGCCGGACTATAAAGTAAAGTGACTATGCACAAAATGTGTCACAAGTGCAGCTCTGAGTACATATAATAACTGTGCGAGCTGGTCTTCTTCAAAAGTCGTCATAATTACCGATGGACAGCCATTCATGTATGTATTGCAATTGTAAAGGTAGATAGGGTGAAATAGTCCAAAGTGCACCCCTACATTTTTCAATGTTTCGCCCAATCAGTAAATTTGCCAATCATTGGAACGTGCATATACCAAATTTGCAAGAAATTACAATATTAGTTTAACTCAAAACATTTTTTTTTTAAATTTTGTGGTTCTTGATCTAACAGAATATGTGATTCTTAAGGCGAAAACTGGAAAAGTTTTCTTTTTAGTTTTACAGGTTCTACAGACCATTTAATGATTTTACATTTCACCACACGGATGCGCTTAAGGTCATTCTCCCCTATTTATGACGCCTTCGACGGCGTATGATACGGCATCAATATCATATATAGTGTGTCACCGTGCGATATCGATGACTATCCATCTAGCGGTATCTGCGCATCTGTTTCCTTTAGAGGCACATGTGCAAACCAATCTTTTGTTTATTTGCTTCGAACGTGTACAAACGGATCGATTCATTACAATGTTTCCAGTCACAAGCATTCTCAAACTCAAGAGCCCCGGCGGGATATTGATCGATCGGCAGTGCGGCGCAGTCCAACTCAATGACCGATTTGAATGTCAAAGTCAGTCTTGGCTGTCGCTCTGCAGCTTTGTGCCAGTTGAACAATGTGGTTCTTTGTTTGACTTTCGTTTCAGCTTTGAGTTGGAAGAAAAGAAAAAGTATTGATTTACACATCCAACATGTTGTAGGTTTCAAATGCAAGTTCTAAGAAGAAATATGAATCACTTACTAAAATTTTCTATGCATCAGAGAGATAACGGATTTTTTAAATTTCAAATTCGGTGAACGCAAAAGGTAAACTCTTCACGCACAATATAGGATTCTATTGTGGGGGAACAAGAAAGGTTTCACGCACATTATACACCTCGGGCAAATTTTTCGCCGGATTTTGAATTTTAAGTGGGGTCAGGATTTTGATTTTCCGTACTCAAATCCCGGAAACATCGTCTATGTAAAAATACATGGAGGAAAAATCCGCGGACCAAATTCTCGAGGTGTTAGGCTACGGTATTCGTATTTTAAGACGGAAATAGCAGAGCATCACGCCAAGTTGATTTTCTCTTAAAGGTTATGTGCAGTATGTTCGAGAATAAATTTAATATGTAACACAGAGCACAATTTTGGTAGGTTGCCCGCAATTCGTGCTGGTTATATGCAAATCTCGGCCGCATAATAAATCACAATAAGTAGATTTCTTACATGGAACTAAGGCAGCCGTTTCAATAGTCACGTCACCGTCTGTCACCACATTGTCTGAAACGTAAAGTGAATCGACAGATTTCTACGAAGGTTGGGCTATTAACCGGCTGGTGGTTGATCGTGTGAATGATTCATATATGTAGTTACCTGTTGCACCTGTAAAGAAAAAAAAGCAAAATAGATTATCAAATGGTAATGTAGAATAAATAACTCTAAAATCTATTGCTAATAAATAGAGCTTGCTGACGTTTACTCACCCTTCTCTTTCAAGCGCATGGGGAAGATAGGATTTGTTTTGCTTCCGCTTCCGAAGCGTTTCCCGATGAAAACAAAACTCATTCTTTCTGTGCGAGTACAAGAGAAAGATGACTTAAGGTGACACGGGGAGCACTAACAATCATCAAATCGTCATCATTTTCATCATTGAATGCTTAACTTTTTTTCTACAACAAATATGATTTAAAGAAAAGTATCACCGGCGCGTGCTTACTCGCAATTTACATGCTGATACATTTACAGTTACATCGAACAACTGAAAACCGAAATACGCCGCTCCAAAGTTGCGAGGTGATAATGATAGAAAGAGACGAAAGATAGAAGAAATAACACGGTGTTTAGTGCCTCCCCGAGTCACCTTAACGTCAGCAAGCTCTATACAAAATATGATATTGTATAATAACTGATGAAAGAGGTCGCCCTAACCTTGAGCAGAGCATATATTATACATATACGTCAAAATAGTTAGATAAATTTAATAAATATCTTAAAAATTCATTTTTTTCAATGATTTTTGCAGAAAATTACCTAGTGTCCGTAAAATATTTTTTTCTCGTGCTTTGTCAACCATGATTCAAAACGTATTTTTAATAATAAAAAATTACGTGAAAATAGATTGAAAACATATTATAACGGGACTGAGATATTGAAGTTTTAGCAAATCTTATAAACCATGAGCATTTGTTAATCTATCGACATTCTACAATTGTCTTATGGTAATTTCAACAATTTTGACGTCCGTTCAACCCGTGGTTAAAGCATTCAATATATTCGGTTTGTTATACGTGGTTTTGAAAAGCATTCAGTTTAAATTACGCTTTTTTGTTAACATAAATTATGAAAACGTTATTACATACATGTAACCAGACAAAGTGATTTTAGCAGACTTGAGAAGACTAATGGTTTCAATAGTTTTTAGTGTGTTGACTTTTCCTTGATTAATGACTTGTGAGGGAAGTCAGACACGGTGTGCCTGTGACGGTTATTAACGAAAAAAAATGTCCATCCATTCTGAACTCGCCTTTCGAAAGATATAATGTCCAGGCGTCTGCTATGAAAATTTCAAAATCTTTCATCTAGGGAATCGAAAGTTATAGCAGTTACAAATTTAATAATTTTTGCGTTCGATATTTCACTAATATGCAACCATATATATCGTGAATTTCCTCCTGATTACATCCAAATAAATTATCATCAAAGATGCAATTTGCAACCTCAATCAACTATAACCTAAAACCTATTCTTTGAATAATAGAAAAAAAATAGCAAAGGATGTAAGAGATAACATTGTACTACTATCAATGACAAAATAGACAATACAACCACAATACAGTATTCAAATTACATAATTATTGCACTTCAATCTCCTAATCATACCAAAGTGTGAATATTGTCTATGACAGACAAGTAACTACACTCTGTATGATGATTCTGCTTTTATTAAATATGATAATAGTTGGTAACATAGAATACCGCGCTGAAACAATTTTGTCTTTCATGGGTACTGGGTAGTTAGTATGACAAGTAACCAACATTTAAACAACAATGTGCATCATTTGTTGCCTGTTATACAACCATCATCCAGTTCGATTCAAGCAGTGGTACAAAAACGAGTTCCATTTGGCTAGATCACACGAGGAAAACCGCCTTTTCCGAGAACGGTAGACGGAAAGAGCATATATGCCCCAATTCGGAACGTCTCAACAATTTAACTGACGTGTTGAACTAAGATGCATTTACTTCATAAATTAATGCATTTACTACATAAATTAACTGACACAGGGAATACTAGTATCCGACTTAGAACTATAAGAGAAAAACCATCGCGTTTTCATAAAGCCAGGTAAGAAAATAAGAGATTTTAGAAAACTGAAACTATTTAAGAAATATTTCACTGTCATGAGACGAGTTTACTACAATTCCATTTAATTCCACCAAATCGTATTACTTTTACATATACGTTTTTCGACCTCAACTGTAAGGTCGTCTTCAGTGTCTCTTACTTGACTCAACTCAAGCAAACATGTTTTTGCCGAGATTTCTGTCAAAATTGCTGAAAATCAGCAAATGATTTGCCAAAAATCAGCTAACAAACATCATTTTTGCCGGAATATCAGCTTTTTGATTTGTTGGCGTACGGCTGTGCGGATTTTTGCCGAGCTGAAGAAATAAAAACTAAGTGTGTACAGTTAAGGTCGAAATACGTATATGTAAAAGTAATACGATTTGGTGGAAATAAATAAATTGTAAAATCTTTCAATTGATTTAAGTTCAGTTATGTCAGTTGAACAAAAATGAACATTTATCAATTCTATTCAAGGTGAATCAGAAAAGAAATTTGCAGATTTGAATTGAGGGAACATACCGTGTGTTGAGATAAGTTGTCAGATGAAAAATTCATCTTTCAGTTTCACAAGCCTACACTGGAATTTTCTTTCTTAGAAAAGATGTTCAATTTTGATACGCATAGTTAAGTTGTGCCATTTAAGATGTTTTTATGAAATACTAGCTGTCCCGGCAAACTTTGTTTCATTTTTTTTAGTCTACATCTAAACAGATAACACTGAATCAACTATTTGACGCCACAATACACGGTTCGAGGCCGCATCTCTCCATCCTCGAATACGCCCCACGCTCGCCAAGTCGTTCTGCACCTTGTCTGCCCATCTCGCTCGCTGCGCTCCACGTCGTCTCGTACCTGCCGGATCGGAAACGAACACCATCTTTGCAGGGTTGCTGTCCAGCATTCTTGCAACATGCCCTGCCCATCGTACCCTTCCGGCTTTAGCTACCTTCTGGATACTGGGTTCGCCGTAGAGTTGGGCGAGCTCATGGTTCATTCTTCGCCGCCACACGCCTTCTTCTTGCACACCGCCAAAGATGGTCCTAACCACTCGAGCATCGTCCATGTTTCATGTCCGTAGAGGACAACCGGTCTTATTAGCGTCTTGTACATGACACATTTGGTGCGGTGGCGAATCTTTTTTGACCGCAGTTTCTTCTGGAGCCCGTAGTAGGCCCGACTTCCACAGATGATGCACCTTCGTATTTCACGACTGACATTGTTATCAGCCGTTAGCAAGGAGCCGAGGTAGACGAATTCCTCGACCACCTCGAAGGTATCCCCGTCTATCGTAACACTGCTTCCCAGGAGGGCCCTGTCGCGCTCTGTTCCGCCCACAAGCATGTACTTTGTCTTTGAGGCATTCACCACCAGTTCAACTTTTTTTGCTTCACGTTTCAGGCGGGTGTACAGTTCTGCCACCTTTGCAAATGTATTGCCATAATATAAGTTTGTTTCCTTATGATGTCTTATTCATGAAACATATGCGCAAAATATTTATTTAAATTTGAGCTTACTAATTTGAAAGTTGTTTATATCAATTCACAGATTTACGTCTTTTTTTTTTAATTATAATATTTTTTTAATTTTAAGCAACAATAAATATGATTGAACAATGAACATGTTTTAAATTCTAGTTTTTAGATTATCCCTTAATATTATTGCAATGTCTTGCTATAAACGACATCTTTAGTTTTTCCGTTGGGAACATATACATATAAAGAAGTTGGACTGCCAACCCGTGAACAGGCAACATTGTTACCATTTTGGCTACTTTACCCTAGGATCCAAATCTGAGCAAAGTATTGGTAGTTAAGAGAAATTAAAAGCGTATAGTACTGTTCACCATGAGCAGAATTTATTTAGGTAACTCACTTGTTGTAAGCAATGTTGAATGCAATTATTTAAATTAAAAACCTATAGGAAAAGAAAATAGATAATCCACTCCCATCACCAACTGTTAGTTTAAATGAAAAGTGTAGTCTAATACCCTAAGCACACTTAATACACTACACACACACAAATAGACACTGAGATGAAATAAATGAGTGGGTTTTTGGATGGAAATACAAAGGAATGGGCGTTAAAGGAGGAAAATTGGACAAGGAAGGGAGGTATGGTGCAATGATGGGTTAGCTAGAGCTGAACTAGGCTCGAGCTACTTCTTTCCACTTAGGACAGTGAACTATTCAGTCGCCTAAAGTCAAAGCTCCAAATTAGTAAAAGTTTGCAAGAAGTGTCAGTTCATTTCAATAGTTGCAGTGACATTGTACAAGTGCAAAAGCTATTTGATTATTATCCTAAATAAAGTGGAAGGTTTCTTTAAAGGATACTCTAGCAAGTCAGGTAACATAACCTGAAAAACAACCCAGTGGCATTACAGCACCCTCATACCTCCCCATATTTCCCAATAGGACCCATTAAGTGTCGACTGGAGATTTACGTGGTTCTCAAGCCCACCAATCACCGTCGCCAGCTTGGCCGAGATCGCAATCCGGGTTAATACCGACCTGCGGTCAAACCCGGTAGCTGCCTCTAACGGAAATCAGGGCCACGTGGAAGCAACTAAGAGCCCCTGAATCCCTCTCCGACGCCATACGGTTGAAACACGCCCACCGTTGCTAAGGAAAGCAAGGCCACGTGGAATTCACGTCCCATTATTACGAATTGACGCAGTACGGCAGAAGGACGTCTATCGCTAACAGCCCCTCAGGACCACGAGAAAGCCAACACGAGTCCCGGTAGCCATCCCACCGAAAATCGTCGTTCTACATCGAGTAAACGCAATTTGCAGCAGTGAACGTCTATATCCAGTGTCCCACCAGTGCCGGCCGGCCCCCATACACACCTACACGCATACCCATACACACGAAGTAAGTGAATAAAGCTATTTAAACCGACAGATTAGTGTTTTGAACGTTTGATCAGTGCTTAGAGTCGACCCTGTGAGAAAGAGTTTGGGAACCCCTGGTGGCGAGGCCTGGTAGGTCTTGTCCCCAGCGTCCGCCTTGAGTTGGTCCTCGTCGTGAGAGTAACCCTCGATAATAACATAGAGTTGACCATGTGAAAAATATGGAAATTCGAGATTCAATCCACAAACACCTAGTGACTGCCCTTGCACCTTATTGATCGTCACGAGGCGCACGGGAAACTGCAGTCGCTTGAAGTTGAATGGTAGGTCTGTGGGAATCATTGGAATTCTAGAGATAAAAACATCTTCAACATTGAATTTTCCTTTCAGAAACGTTGCTTCTATGACGTTATTTATTAGCTTTTTCACAACCAGTCTGGTTCCATTGCAAAGTCGGGGTGGACTTTTATTGCGCAATATGATTATTACCGATCCTATTTTCAACTTTAAATTGTGAGGTGGTAGTCCTGATAATTCCACCACTGATTTGTATGTCTGCAAATCTCCTGCAATTTCGTTTTAACTAATGAAGTTCATATTATCGACATCTTTTTTTTTTGCAACAAGTATCGCCCTTTCGCTCAACCAATTGTGATTTTTGTAGTTATGTATTTGGAATATTTGGAAACACCTGCAAAGTGTTTTTTTAAATATATTGCTAAGAATATCACTGTATACTATTAAAACAAGGTTCGCATATTTTCTATAGTAAAATATACACAGTCACTTAACAAGCAAAAAAAAGCTAATATATTACCTTTTTTATCAGGTCAGCATTCGATTCAGTGAAATGGCAAAACTTGGCTAAAAATAATATAAGGCCAGAGGTAACGGCTGTAGGAAATTTGCCATCCCCAATATCCAATAATTGTTTAGAGAACATATCAACTTCTCGATCGTTCAGCAATGCAACACGCATATTTGTAGTCAATTTCAGTTTCTTAATGTGATTCCAAACATTCGAAGACTTGAGACACGCGTTGATTTCATCAGCTGCAGTTGATCTTGGAATTACAGGCAAAGTTTGACGAAAATCTCCAGCCAAACGAAATAATTACACCCCAAATAGTTTCCTATTGTTGCGTAAATCCTGCATTGTTCTATTTGGAGCCTCCAGAGACCTTTGGACCACTGTACACTCATCCTAAATGATAAGTTTACAATTCTGCAGAATTTGCGCCATGGCACATTTTCTGGATATATTGCACGTTGGATTATCATTCATTTGAAGATTCAATGGTAACTTCAGTGCAGAATTGGCTGTACGACCACCTTCTAATAAAGTAGCGGCAATTCCAGATGATGGAAGGGCCAATGCTTTTTGATTTTCCGAACGATAAGATGCCAAAATCAGCGAAATAAAAAATGTCTTTCCAGTTCCTGGGGAAATAGATTATTATTTGTAGAATCCATTTATAGTTTTATTGACTCAAATAATTGAGGCAAATAAAACACTTGTCTTTTTTTATTTAAAAAAAAGTTTAGTATTGAATCAAAAAATATATAAGGTAAATCACTACTTGGGCCTATGAACCCGATTCCCTGCTCACTGCACTGAAAACTAAGGATTTATACTTTTTGGAAGCCGTAGGTTTATGATTGAATATTTTTAAAAAGTCTCCCATTTATTTCGCACAATGCTCAATATTTTCCAACCATTTATTTCACTCCTAATTGGTCCAGTTATAGAAAATAAAAATGTAGATTCCGAACATTCGCTCTCCGTTGGGGTTCATTCACAAATTACATAACGCAAAAATTGACCATTTTCAACCCCCACCCACCCCCTCGTAACGTTTTTTGTATGAAAAGGTTCTGAAATTTATATGGGCCGTAACGCTCTGATAGGTACCCTCCCACCCCCTAAAGCGTTATGTAATTTGTGAATGGGCCCTTGCTACACCACTGACCGGAGTGAATCTTTGCACTTTTACAAAACGGTATTTTCATAAAAATACCAGAGTCTATTATATAGAGTTGCGCAAAGAGGATCTTCTTACTCTTATTCTGATGCTCTTGTTATTATGTTGAAAACTTTCATTTTTGTTCAACCCTTCAAGTGACTTCACGGGAGTGATCACTTCTAAAGCTTTTTAATTCGATAATCAAAGTCACCTACAGAGTGCAAACACGTGAGTTTCTTGTTGCAACTTTATTGGGGGGTGTATTGAAGTTTTTTGAAGCTGTTTCTTGAACAAATCTAATACATTTCAATTCATGAGTTTTAATTCGCCATAATAATCATCAGGCGATAACAATACTTCCGCCTTACCAACAATCATTTCAAGACAAAATTTTCAAAACGACTTATCTGCTTTCGTAAACAAAGATTCAAACGGCGATTTGACGAATCTGATAGCTCTCCCACGCAAACAAACACCATCAACAGGTAGCGGAAGCCTTCATCTACCTATTGATGGTGTTAGTTTGCGTGGGAGAGCTATCAGATTCGTCAAATCGTTGTTTGAATCTTTGTTTACAAAAGCAGATAAGTCGTTTTGAAAATTTTGTCTTGATTTGTTTACTTTGCTCGATAGGTAGACGGTTTGACAGTTCAATAGGTAGATTTGGCTTCACTCTTTGCGTAACTCTATATATAATAGACTCTGATAAACACCTACCTGAAAATCATCACAGTTCTCGATAAAATCATTGCTTGAAGCTGTTATTCACACTTTAAGAGTGAAATCAGTAGTGATTCAGTTTAGTTGTAAATTTTCGAATACTATTCTAGTTTGAATATGAGCCAAAATAGAACAAACTCACAGGCTTCCCCAGCAGTGTTCTATTCATGTTTGATTGTTTTTCCATTAAATGAAATGATTATGTTGCTGCTGAGGAAGGCGCGGTAAATGCAAAGTGGATTGAACCGTACATAAAATGACGCATTCATGCACCAAAACAATTGAAAAATATTTGAATCTCGTGATTCATTCGTGGTTCAAATCTGCAGAAAATAGAACTGAGCGGTATAACAGTTTTAAGCTTTTGAATCTCGACTGTTATAAAAAATGAATCTTGAGCCACTGCTGGGAAAGTGCATGATTCAGATTCATATTCAAACTGACTGATATAGTTTTTAAGCGTTTTTGGATGAGTGAATTTATCTTTTCAACCAAATAAAAATTATTAGCGTTTGGAAGTAATTTGGATGAGTGAATATATCTATGTCGGCGTTGAACGTGCATATTTTTGTTTACGTCGCATTTTCTACCGTCCCGAGAGAGAATGAGAGTAAGATGCTCAGAGATTGAGCGAAATTTTGCTTAGGCCGGGAACTGGTATTGAAGTGGGCCGCTAAAAAACCGAGTCAAAGTGATTTTTCGCGCAAGATAATTGCTTGAGTTATGAAGCAGATATATGTTTGATACAATTTTCTAAAGAAGCAGTGGTTAATATCTCCCTGCAAATCGAAGTATTATCGCTGAAATATTGATTAATGTGCGTGATGATGATGATGATGATGATGATACTACCATCTATTGTAGCAAGGCACCTGCCGATAGCACTGGCCATATCTGACAAATGATTTGATCATGATTATACTATTGTATGTATTTCATCAAACTCCTGTATGAAGGGCCAAAAATGGGTAGGGTGGATCCATAAGCAAAGACGCTTATGCGAATCCACGGGATGAATAGAGAATCTCCTTCCAGAAGAAAGTTCGTACATACTCTAATACAATCTAGCCCTCGTTTTTCAGATTGACCCAATAGATGGGGAGAAGAGCCCGCCCTTTATCCACGAGATGTTAACAATAGGAAGTTGGCGATTCCACTCTTCCTATCCAAATCGCTTCAATCGGGTGCCCTGATGGTTTCATATAATGGTTTCATAATCAATATCAAGTATAAATTGTTTAAAAGAATATATTGGAATTAGCTCACCAAATTTCCTTTCAATGAAAATCCTGAGGGTATATTTCATTATTAACCAATATCTTGATAGAGTAACCAGATATCCGACGTCGTTCGAAGGTAAAAAATCTTGAATCATGACTTCCAGAAACGTGAACCCTTTTCCGTTCAGCTGTGCTATCACCAAGTCTTCCTAAAATGCTGAAACTTCATCGAATCTTCTCTCAAGCGCTTATTCCACTGTTACAGTTCAAAAAGCTTGACCAGTTCCTCATATTCCAAGACAGGTGGGAGGGGGTGATTTAGCATTATAGAATTTTTACTGCCCCAGAGAAAATTAGTAAGGGTCATGGCGGGTATCTTCACCTTCAACACGTGTCAGTTCTCTAATTCTTAGTCATGTTTAACTAGCTTCAAATTCGTGACGTAGCTTTCGTATTTATCAAAAGGTATTAAAAGGTCTCCAGTATTAATCACGATTCCAGTTTTGCTTGTAATAAGGCTCAATTTTCTTTGTCGTTTCGGTCGTAATGACGCCAAGTCCCTCTTCTGACAGGATCAAACGGAGTGCCCGGGCGAAACATCACTTTTGAAAGCTGTAACTTCGATCCTTGTAGTCGGTTGTTAACCAGGGGTCACTTAGGGCTTTCATCCACATTCATCACCAGCCGTATCGGAGAACTTTAAAGTGTTTGCTAGCCGCGAAAAATGTCTCGAGAGCGAGAAAAAAAATCTGCTGTCAAAAACACGTTTGACCATAAGCCTCGGCTACTACGATCTGTCTGATTAATGTGCGTGATGAGCCAATATTACATCCAGGGCCAACATTACCGCCGGTAACCCCAAGTTTTGCAACTATTCTACTACTTCCCTTCGTACTGCAGAATTGTTTGCACAACGTTGATCTACTTCCTCGTCAGTATTTCCCATGAAATAAATTTGCAAAAAATTATGCTCTGCATCGGGCTCAGGTAATAACGCATCTGTCCGATGGTAGATTTGGCCATGAATCTGGAATTTCGAATCGAAATACATCGATTATACCAAAAGTTAAGAGTTAAAAAAGTGTATTTTGTAGTGTGCGTTTTTTAAATAAATTTATTATTGTCTTTTGTCCGCATTTGTATTCGCTTTGCTTAAAGTATGTTATTTAGTTGATTTTATGTTAATTATATATTGTTGTGTTTAAGAGATGCATTGTCGTGCTAGGCGATGATGCATTTGCCTAAAAAAGCTATTTCCTTACCAGACATCATTGCTGAATATCCCAATAATCCATTCCATTAGTTCTGGTAATTTTACCTTACCGCTGGCGCAGCACAATCCGCTGGTTTCTTTCGGAAATTTCAAAGCATTACAACTCGAGCATCTTATCGTCAATATTCCAATGTTCACCGATTTGTCGGCGGCATAATTTTGCATTGGGTCATACCGGAATGCTACTTAAGCGATCAAATACAATTGTCGAAGTCGATTGCCTGCTCACTTGATTTTTCATACTATTTTGTTCCCTAACATCTTCTGAATCTCAATTCTCAATTCTCATTACTTTCTACACCATTTTGCTGTAGTTGAATGAATGGTGCTGATGTTGACTGTGACGGTTCAGTTTGGTTATCAGAATATATTCTTTGCTGATTTGCATGAAGGGTACGGCGACCGATTTTTCTCCGTTTTACCTTTGGCATGTCTCGCCCTGGGTATTTAATGAAATTGTATATTGTAAGTATTGTAATAGAAATGTGAATATAACTAACCGTTTGTGACGTGTCCGTTATGCTTGATCACTGCCAGCAAAATAAAGATAAATTTGAGATCTTAAGAATGTATGTTAAATGTCACTCTAGATCACTTTTCATTATTTTGTTTTATTCTCTATTATCTGGCTTTTAGTATTATTTTTATCAAACTTTTAGTACATACAAACACTCTAGAACTTAATACCAAATGAACAAACCAATAAATATGCAAATTGATCAACGCGTTCGTGAGTTGAATCGTCAGGAAGGTCACCAAAACTCATTTTTATTTATATAGAAGATAGCGAAAAAAAAATGTGGGTGCCAGTGGGACTTGAACATCCACCAAGTACACGGACGTATTACCAATTATACAACAGCTGTGAGAAGTTGTTCCATAACCAGCTAATAATGACATTCTAAATACTCACGTCAGTTCCCCGTATCCATCGAATATGGACATTTTGAAAAAAAAAAAATATTTACATTACATTTTTTGATTTTGCAAATCGTTTGTCAATCCTCCCCACAAACTCAATCATTTCCAGCTTACCACAGATAAGTAAGATAGTAAAATCTATTTTACTGTTGTGGGATTAGATGCAGTAAATTGAGATTTGTTAACGATTCAAAGGCTTTTTACAAATTGAACAAAAATGCGAATGCTACAAATATGCGTCATGGGCAGTTTAGAGCTCTAAAGTTTATGGAAATCAAGTTATATAGGACAAAACTGCTCTTCTTTTGAGTGCAATAAACGTTGGCAGAGTAATTGTTGAGCGTTAAGTGAACTTCGGAAACCCTCAACCCTCACCTGCGCAAGTATTGCTCAAACACAAGATTAAAGTTGTGAAAAGTGGGTAAGTATTAATTTCGGCATTATGTAATGCGTAGATTAACTCTGTTACTTGAAAAAATCATGCACTCTTGACCAGTCTATTTTGATCAATCTAATCTTACTTATTCTATATATATATTCTATATATTACTATATTTACTATATATTATAATTATCATTGAAATATTTTCCGATTTCTGCTTAATTACATGTAATCCGGGCTAAATTCTTTTGTATTGTGATTTAAAGCAATGAAAGAAGGTAATGCCTACTTTGAATGACCGCATCCGGTCGTTATACTGCAAAATGAGGGAACAATGCCTTCTTGAAATGGACACGTTTGCTCGGTATGAAGAAAAGAAAAGAGGTAGTCCCTTACCCTTATATGAATTAACGCATCTGTCCGGTGTAAAGCAAAGGGAAAAGATAATGCCTACTTTGAATGAATGCGTCTGCCCGGTATAAGGAGAAAGGAGGGGTAACGCCTTCTTCAAATGGATGTATCTGTCCGGTATAATACGAAAGGAGTTTTTTATACCTTCTTTTAAATAACGCGCCTGCTCGGTATAAGCAAAGATGGCAAGAAGCTTCTATCCATTACCCCTTCCTTCGCGTTATCTCGGACAGTAGCATCAATTTAAAAAAAGTGTTACCCTTCCCTTTGCCTTATACGCAAAGGGAAGGGTAACACTTTCTTTAAATTGATGCTTCTGTCCGACATAACGCGAAGAAAGGGTTAATGGCTTCTTTAAATAGTAGCGTCTGTCCATTATAAGGTAGAAGGAGGTGATAAAGCATTCTTTAAAAGAACGCATCTTCCCGACATAATGCGAAGGGAGGGGTAATGAATTCTTTGAATGAATGCGTCTGCTCGGTATAAGGCGAAAGAAGATGACAAAATCTTCTTGTGAAAACTTATATGTGAATATGTACGTTATATGGAAGATATTAATTTGGAAAATGTATTGGAGGTAACCACTTTCCCTTCGATGGGACTCGAACCCATGACCCTACAGTACGCTAGACTGGTGCTTTAACCTAACCTAACCTCGAATAATCAATATCTTCCACATAACGTACATATTCATATATGAGTTTTCACAACATTGTAAATTTATGTCCAAGTCGGGTGGTTTAATCCCCGGAAATAGGCAATTACTTTTGATTGAACCGAAAATCTTCTTTTTAAGAACACATCTGCCAGGTATAACGCGAAGAAAGGGTTAATGCCTAAGGAGTTGATAGTGCCTTTTTTAAAAGAACGTATCTGCCAGATATAAGGCGAATAAAGGGGTAATGCTTTTGTAAATGGATGCCTCTGCCCGGTACAAAAAGAAGGGAGGATATAATGCCATATTTAAATGAATACGTTCTCTCGGTTTAAGGCGAAAGGAAGAAATAAAGGATTATTAATAAAAACGTATATCCGTAACAAAGTAAAGAGAGGAGATAATCCCTTCTCTCCTGGCCCGCTTGTCAGATATAATAAAGGATTTGTAAAGGGCAATTGAAATTTCGAAAACCACTTCTACATATTCTGGGAGGCCTTCCTTAGCGGAGCGGAAAGATGCTTGGTTGCCAAGCAAGACTATGCTGGGTTCAACTTCTGGCCCGGTCTAGGAAATTTATCGATGAAAATTTTTCTCGACTTTTTTTTGGCATAAAAGTTTCAATGTGTTAATCTCGTGTTACAGGAATGCAAAAAAAAGAAACTTGGCTCAGAAACCTCGCAAGTAATAATTGCTGACACTAACGAATGAACACTAAGCAATTATTATTATTAACTAGTCGACCCGGCAGACGTTGTCCTGCATAGTAGGCGAAAATACGCGCTGTGAACTACCCAAGCAAAATTTTTATACGATTCTTAAATATAATTTTTCACGATTTATTCAACCTTACCCGTGATTTTCGAATGATGAAATATAATATAAACACGTCGGAAACGATAACGTACATATATGCTGAATGAATGAAGAAAATCCATTCAGCCGTTTTTGAGTTATGCGGATACGAACACAGACCATTTCATTTTTATTATTTAGATATTTCGCGAAATGGTACATACCGCCAAAAGTCATTCGGGGAAAAGGTACAATCCGCCAAATGTCGTACCGCGAAAAGTTACGAACCGCCAAATGTTATTCCGCGAATTAGTTATCGGTGAAATGTTATACAATCACCCTAAGCCGTCTAGAAATACAGAAAATCTCTTAAAAATGTTCACTATCGATTAAACAAATTACTTTTGGAATTATTCCAGGAAATCGAAAAACTAATCGTCAAACAGCTTGTTTTAGGTTATCCGATTTTTATATTGAATCATCACTTGAAAGCTATTCCATGTACTACAGTAGTTTTCATCAAAATTTCCCCCAAAATATGTACCGTTTTGACTTAAATTCCGAACACTACCGTTTTAGCGCCCTAAAACTAACATTTTTATCGGTTTCCCGTATTGAGGATCAAGATGACAAAATAATTCCAGATCATATGCGAATAAATGAAAATGGCCATTTAAAAGCGAGCGTTCGGAATATGAATCATGTTCGGAATTTGAGTCAAAATGGTACCATGCATTTATTTATTACTTTTTTCAAGCAAATTCAAAACAACAATCTTCTCAGCTCAGTTCTTTTAGAAGTTCAAAAGAAATATTTTATAGCTTCTGAAGGCTCAGATTATTTTTTCACTTGAAGAGAATGACTCTAAAAGTTAATCGAAAAAACTCTCGGGACTACATCAAGAATTCCATTTTTAAAAGAAAATTATTTAGAGCTTTTCATTTGTCATGAGTCAAGTTAGAACAATCCCATTTATTTCCATAACTTGATTGTATCTTTACAGAAACGTATTTCGCCCTCAACCGTAAGTTTGTATCTGTAAAGTTACAATCAAGTGGTGGAATTAAGTCAGATAGTTCAAACTTGGCTTATGGCAAGTGAATAATTCCATATAGGGAACTGCTCCGATCTCCATCTCACTGAACATAAATGCATCTCATCGCGGAACAATGAAATGCAGCACCAATTTCATCGCTAACAAAAAAAATCAAATTGCTTTCCATTGCTTTGTTTTTGATGGGATGAATATCGGAGCCATGAGATGAATTCCAGGAGCGCTTCCCCTAATTCCTAATAGTTATTCAGTATGGCTTCAATAATTTGAATCCATGGCATCAATTCTGTTTTAAGTCTATTTTATCTATTTAAATATGAACCTTCAAAATTTATAACAGATTTATGCTTAATTTACAGCGGTTTCGAACAGTAAAATCTGAAGAGCTAATTCAAAACAGTAAACACTTTGTACCAATGCTCGATTCAGAACGTTGGAAAATAGGCGTCATGTATTTAGTGTGTATTATGTTAGATGAATACGAGCACTTTGTATGTCTGGAACTCGCTAAACTTATTGGGCGAAATTGAATTTATTGTGCAGCAGCAGCTTAACCGTGTTTTTTTTTAACAAATCGTGTTGGATTTCCGAGAAGAATGAGCCTTGGGATTTTCTCTGCTCATGCTCTTGAAATAAACAAAAAAGTTTCAGTGGCTCTAGACAATAAAACCAGTTACGTCGATAGTTTATTTAAGAAAAAATATGATAGATTTTCTTATGCTCTGCTTATGGTACAGCTATGGGTATACCGTAGTCCAAAGTTAAAACAAATTTCAAAATTTTTGCTGCAACAATTTGTCCAATCAGCTGCGGCCGGCGCAATAAACGCGGAAGCAATCAGAGGCACTAATTTCAGAATCGCCTCGCCAACGGTATCAATTATTTAGTCGCAGTTTGCTCAATTAACCAACGATCTGTGGCTGCCACAGTTACCGCAGTTGCAAGATTACCCAACATGTTAGACCCCTCAGCGAACCTGTTTTCAACGCTCCCACTAGAAGAATGTTGGCAAGTACAGAATCAGCACCAAGGAACATGTTCGGTCGGGGTAAGTCTCGACCAGAAAAATCTGCATCGTATGCAAATTCACCTCTTTTCTCAAGTGACCTTTCCCTGGTCATGTTCGAGCGCTTGTGCGGTAGCCATGGACCGCTACACCCCAGCTAACGATTTCAACAACACAAGATCGATCAAAAGCTTAAACCCGGTGAGAATTTTCCAACTCTTATCACCATTGAAGCGAACCGTTCTGCACCTACGCTTGAGGCAGCAAAAAGCTATTCAATTCACATGTAGACAATAGGTCATAAATGGATGTTTAAACTCCCACGCCGAAGTGGCAGGCTGGTAAACGTTAACAACATAAGCGCAAGATAAGCGCCGCAGAATGAAATGCTTTGAATCTCTGTCATGGAACGGCGGCAGGCGATTTGAATTTTTAATTGATGGGAATTTAAGACGCCAAGAGGCGGGGTTGGGATTTATATTGACGGCGCTTCTTTGTGCGGTCAAGAATGATCTTTCTTGCGGGAGAGGTGTTCAGGTGATTGTTGACTTTACTTGGTTCCTCGTATTTCTTCGTTGACATGGGAGATGTATTGTTTGCTTTGCAGTGTTTGCTATTTTGTTCTGACTTTTGGTTCTGACTTGAGATCTTGCATCGATTCTGTGGTTCTCACGAGATGGGCAGTTAATTAAAATAAAATAAACGGGCAGTGTGGCAGCAAGCTTATGTCGATATCAAGACACGAGTGGCCGTAAAAACTCTGTTATTGAAAATCAATAAACCTGATAAGCATGGTTTTAAAGCGTTTAGTTTGTTTAATTTACATGAAACATAAAAAATACAAATCATTTAAACATTGAATTGAGAAAGCTGCAGACGTGTAAAATTCACACAATATAGTAAAACTGCAACATTATGTATTTTTTTTCTCGATCCGACGAGGAATGACGCAAATAGTTTTTGCCCAATATATGAAACACTCTCGCTGCGAAAGCTGCTCAACTTAGTCTGTGCTCACTTCACAACTAATGTTTTTATTTCAATCAGCCGTGGTTACTGTGCTGCACACTAAATCCAATCATATCTCATTATAAAAAACGCTTGCAAACCAAAGCATTAAACAAATGCTTCTCTGGCTGCACCTGGCGAACAGCCTGCCATAAAATCAATCATAATAACTACCGATCAGCTACTCGAAAGCCCTAGGTTTCACTGGTCAGCACTTGGTCTTGAATTTTACTTCGAAGATGGTTTCGGGCATAATGATTTCAGCTCAACATCGTAAAATATAATGCAATCATTGTGTCGTAGAGGGAAGTTTGAAACCAATAAATATCTACTGAATGTGCAAAACTTTTAGAAACAGATTAGTTGTACATAATGGAGTGCATCCAACCATGAGATCATGATCCGCCCAATGAATATCATGGACTCTTGAGAAATATTCAATGCCGAACTTGATTGATCAAAAAATCAATTTGAAACGGTGCATTTTTATTTGTATCATGATTATGCAAAGTTAATCAAAACTAGTACAACAGCACAGAAAATCTACAAATATTGTTGCAATTGTTATGGGCTACGAAATGGTGAGTTGACATCTGGGAAGGGGTGATCAATCTGGCCTTCACAATTTCCACGCTTCAAAGGGTCTGCTGATGATAATTGACCGCCAGTTAAGGGTTGCGTACTTAGCTGGTAGTGTGGCCTGGGCATTGTTGTCCTTCTGACATCAACTAGATTGAGGGAAACGAGGGGATCTTGGCCTGTCTAGGATGTGGTAAGGCTTGACAGTGGTCTCTTTTTAACTTCTATAAAAAAAAGCTACATGTATCTGCAAGCCTGAGTCTCCAGTTAGCCTTGCGAGCAAAAGGGTAGGCTTCCCAATCCGGTACTTTAAACAAACCTGCACGAGCGCCTGTTCGTCATGTTAGGGGTGGCTCAAAACAGCATCTGACCGTAGCGGGCGGGTCTTCGAAATTATTTAAACTATTCAGTCATTATTATCGGATGAAGGTCGAAAATGGCAGAAGGGATTTCTTCGTCGAGATCTAGAAATCACCATCCATACTTCAGAAGCTATTTCTTCCGCCAGCGCAATAGTCAAAGAGGCTGACATTCGTGGATGGTTTACAAACCTAGCATCCTAATTGTAGGACAACAACTTCATGGCAGCAGCACTGGATGCTACTCGAGTTTACCACGCCGATGAAACGTCATTCTTCCTACATCCGCAAACGAAAGCCATGCTCGCTAGTCGTTGGAGCAAGAACGTCTACGAATGTGAGCATGCTGACGGTCACACAAAGAACATAACTGTAATGTTTACATTCGGGACGGATTGATCAGTCGTGCCTCCCAGTGTCGTTCTTCCCATGCAGCGCTTGTCTGGAGCGATCCTGCAAAATTTTCCGGGAGATTGGGTATTAGGAAAGAGTGAACAAGGATGGATGGATAGTACCAACTTTATGTTGTACATCCGGAACGTATTCTACTCGCACCTCCAGTAGAAAAAGGTTCGATTTCCGGTGCTGTATTGTGTTGAAGGCCATTCGTATCATACGGCTGCGGAGGTGGCTGATTTATGTTTGAACTTGGGCATCGTTTTGATTACGTTATATCCAAATAGTATTCGAATCATACAGCCTCAAAAGCGCCTGGAAACAAGCTGTATGTGAATGGCGAATGGAAAACGAAGGAAAGAATCTTTCTGAGAAACACTTTCCGACCGTACGGAAAGCTGCGATGGACAAAGGAATAAAAAGTGCCAGTACATATCACGAACGGATTTAGGGTTTGTGGTCTGTTTCCTTTTGGCGCTAATAATGTCAACTACGGAATATGCATTACCAGGTCAGCAGCACGGACCGAAGATAATCTTACGATAGATGGTAGAGTAGTGAACGATCCTGAGATGTTGCCTGAATCGAGCGTGCAGACTGAGGAGTCACTGATTTTCTACCCTCCGCTGTCACTTTCAGGCGCTATAGTATATGCGTAAAATAGCCAGCATGAGTTATCCGCCAGAAATTTGTATAGCGAAAGATATCTAATACAGGTTTTCTCGAAATTAGGAACTTTTCATGAAAAAATATTTGGTATCGGTGATGTAGGAAGGTGTCCGCTACTACGCTTACCAAATATTTTTCGATGAAGGTGCTTAATTTTGAGAAATCGAACCTTAGATGCCTTTCGCCATACTGATTTCAGAAAGTAAACTCCTAGTGTGCCGCTGTAAGCACGCTCAAAGCAGGCGATTCATTAGTAAACCATTCTTTTCGGTCTATTTTTTTCAAAATTTTCACCATGCAGGCAGAGAAGCAATAAATAATTCTGCACAGTCCTGCAAAATCCATCTTCATCAAAAGCCGGATTTCAACCTTCATTCAGTCCCAAGATGGCCCATTCACGTTTTGGCTTGATTTAGCCAGCTGCCATTATAACAAGGAAGTGCTACAACCCAAGTAACATTTTAAGTTTTATAACGCTCTTAAAGACCATAATTTACTCTTCCAGAGTGTTATAAAACCAGCATAAAACCAAAATGTTACTAGGGAATGGTACTACAATAGTGGAGTCCAGTTCATCCCAAAAAATCTGAATCCATCAAATTGTCCTCAGTTCCATACAATGGAGTAATTTTGGGTGATTATTAACCAGAAACTGAAGATGAAGGGAGCAGTCACCACTGACATTGGTCGTATGAAGAATTGGTGGAATCAGCTAGCAAAAATCATGACTGGAGAAGGTGTGCGCCGACTGACAAGCGGCATCAACAGGAAACTGCGAGAATTTCTTCGAAATAACGATGCATGATTTGTTTCAGTCATTCATATGAAATAAAATAATATAACTTTTGTTCCATTCTTAGAAAGTTTTTCGATCAAACTTACTTACTTACTTACTTATGGATCCTGTACACCTCCTGTACACCATCCTGAGCGTTGCCCGGCTATCGCTTTAACCTGTTGCCAGGTTAGATTTCGGTCGACTTCTTTTATTTCTTTATTGAGGCTTCGCCGCCATGAGCCTCTGGGTCTGCCTCTGATGCGACGTCCCGCTGAGTTCCAGTCTAATGCTTGTTTACAGATTTCGTTTCCGCCCTTACGTAGAGTGTGGCCGACCCAGCCCCACTTCCGATCCCGAATTTCTGTTGCTATCGGCCTCTGGTGACAACGACGATGGAGCTCGTTGTTTGAGATCCAATTGTGAGGCCACCAGGCCCGAAATCTATACCGCAGGCATCTGTTAATGAACACCTGCAGCCGTTGAGTGTTCTCCACTGATACACACCATGTTTCGCTAGCGTATAGCAGCACAGATTTCACGTTAGAGTTGAAAATTCGTATTTTGGTGCGTTCACTTATCTGCCTGTTTTTTCAGATATTTCTTAAACTCGCAAAGGCAGCCCTTGCTTTCTTGATCCGTGCGCCTATGTCGATCTTGGTACCGCCGTCTGACGCCATTTGGTTACCAAAATATTGGAAGCTTTCAACATTCTCCACTGGTTGCCCGGCTACTGTTTGGCTACAACGATTTGGTTTTGTTGACGTTGATGACTAAACCTGCCGAGGAGGAGCGCTCGGCAAGGTCGTTGAGCTTACTCTGCATATCAGAGCGCCGTTGCGCGAGGAGTGCAACGTCATCAGCCAATTCGAAGTCATTTAGGTGCTCCATGGTTATAGGCTGCCATAACAGCCCGCGGTTTGGTTCACGGTCAATCGTATCTACCAGAATCTCATCGATTACGATGAGGAACAGTAACGGTGATAGAATACATCCTTGCCTCACACCAGCTACGACCCGGATTCGATCAAACTCAAAGTAAAAAAAAAATACACGCATTTGAAAGTGCCCCATTTCTAAATGATCTGGTCTTTACGAAACTCAGGAAATGTCGTATTCGTTGAATTCCACTCTTGAAGATAAATCGGCATCACAGCGCTTCACAGTTTATTGCAAGAACGAAACGGAAATGAACTCCCAGGTCGCAAATAGAGATATCGCAAATTAATCGATTACATCAATTAATCGATTCATCATTGTGATAATCGATTAATTTTGAATTGATTACTACCCAAATTATTGTATTCCCTGACCTCGACCAAACCGCAAGTCGTTCGGTTCCCAAAACTAACACTATGTATAAAAATCAAGAAATGTGTCAAGAAATAGTCTCGAAAACCAATAAAAGAGACGCTTTTTTGTAAAACTCATACGTACCAAATCGTAAGCTCAGGAGAAACGTTCTGCTATAGGGGAGTTCTAGCAAATGTACGTTGCTTTCGTTGGTTTTAGCCCCTACGACGATGGATGGAAATACCTGCCGTGTCCCTATCAAACTTGTATACAAGTGCGAAAAAACAAAATCGGATAGGGAGCCCCCACAGAAAAATGGTGATTCTCGCTTTGTTTTCGCTCTTTTCGTGTTGGTAACTGCACAGCTGTGTAGAACAAGTTGAAATGCATCATCAGAGCCAGTGCTCCCCACATTTGGAGCTTTCTAAAAGAAATTTATCATGGGGTACCTATAACATCCCGAATCAGATCTCTATCATGACAGCTTGCGAAAAAAGTTTCTCGCGGTATGTTACATATCGTATACATGTACAGAGATTATAAGTGAGAGACTTGCTCTTTCTCTTTAGGATTCAATCCCTGTCCGCGATTCATCTTCCACCTGATCGATCCACCTTGCCGGCTGCGCACCTCGCCTTCTTGTGCCCGTCGGATCGTTGTCGAGAACCATTTTCACCGGGTTACTGTCTGACATTCTGACTACGTGCCCGGCCCACCGCAGTCGTTCGATTTTCGCGGTGTGAACGATGGATGGTTCTCCCAGCAGCTCATGCAATTCGTGGTTCATTCGCCTCTTCCACGTACCGTCCGCCATCTACACCCCACCATAGATGGTACGCAGCACTTTTCTTTCGAAAGCTCCAAATGCGCGTTGGTCCTCCACGAGCATCGTCCAGGTCTCGTGTCCGTAGAAGACCGGTCTAATGAGCGTTTTGTAGATTGTCAGTTTGGTACGGCGGCGATTTCTATTCGATCAGAGCGTCTTGCGGAGTCCAAAGTACGTACGATTTCCAACCACTATGCGTCTCAGATTTTCTCTGCTGGTATCATTTTCCGCAGTCACCAGTGTGCCCAAGTACACAAATTCTTCTACCACCTCGATTTCGTCACCACAGATGCAAACTCGAGGTGGGTGGCTCACATTGTCTTCTTATAAACCCCTTCCAATCATGTAGTTCGTCTTCAACGTGTTGATGACTAGTCCGATCCATTTAGCTTCCCTCTTCAGTCTGATGTAGGCTTCCTCCATCTTCTCAAAGTTACGTGCCATGATATCTATGTCGACGGCGAAGCCAAATAGCTGGACGGACTTATTGAAAATTGTACCACTCGTTTTAATCCCTGCTCTTCGTATTACCCCTTCCAAAGCGATGTTGAATAGCAGACACGAAAGACCATCACCTTGCGCAGAGGGCGCGTTTCGAAGGGACTCCAGAATGCCCCTAAAACTCGAACTACGCACATCACCCGATCGATCGTCGCTTTGATCAACCGTGTCAGTTTATCCGGAAATTCGCGTTCGTGCATTAGCTGCCAAAGCTGGTCCAGATCGATTGTATCATATGCGGCATCGAAGTCGATGAATAGATGTTTGGGCACGTTGTATTCGCGGCATTTCTGCAGTACTTGGCGAATGGCGAACACCTGGTCCGTGGTGGAGCGTTCGCCCATAAAATCCGCCTGGTACTGCCCCACGAACTCTCTTGCAATTGGTGCTAGTCGACGGAAAAAATTTGGGAGAGTACCTTGTAGGCGGCGTTCAGCAATGTGATTGCGCGGTAGTTGCTACAATCCAGCTTATCGCCCTTTTTGTAGATGGGACACACGACACCTTCCATCCACTCCTGCGGCAAAACTTCCTCCTCTCAAATCTTGGTAATGACCCAGTGCAGCACTCTAGCCAGTGCCTCACTACCGTGTTCAAATAGCTTGCCTTGTAGTTTGCCAACCCCTGGGGCTTTGTTGTTCTTCAGCCGGCCAATCCCCTCCTGGATTTCCTGGAGTTCCGGAGCCGGTAAAATTATGTCCTGCGCCCGTTCTTCCAGGTCGATCACCATACCGCCATCTTCGTTTGCCACATCTCCATTAAGGTGTTCTTCGTAGTGCTGCCGCCACCTTTGGATCACCTCACGCTCGTTCGTAAGAAGGTTCCCGTTTATGTCCTTACACATATCGGGCTGTGGCACGTGGCCCTTACGTGAACGGTTTAACTTCTCTTAGAACTTTCGTGCGTTATTAGCGCGGTACAGTTGTTCCGTTTCTTCACGGTCTCGATCTTCCTGCTGGCGCTTTTTCCTCCGGGAAATCGAGATTCGTCTGTTCCGCGCCCGTTTATATCGTGCCTCGTTCGCCCTCGCAACAAATTTCATTCAAATGTTCAAATGATCTACAGCAATTAGACCCAGACGACCACCACCGATGCTAAGGTTTGCCGTTGAGACTGTTACCAGCGGCTTTGTGCTAATGTGTCCGCTCTGGGTGAAATCGTGTTCGAAGTAAGGATAAGATCCATACCCGCAAGTTGCTGGATTTCCATATCTGTGCTTGCGATGCATGTACGGAATTGGTTGGTTTGCTAATTTCTGAACTTTTTTTTGCCAATTATCGATAATAAATATTTGAAACTCAGTTCTTTCTAAGCAATACAAAGAAGCATTGACTCTTCCTTGATCGAATGGTAAAAAAACGTTCAAAGTTTATCATATTTTCGTGACGGTTCCCAATTTTCGCAACCGCAATATGTACCCCGGTTATAAAACATAGACGTAGTCCTACGTTAAAAGATTAAGCAGATAAAAATATGATTTGATAAAAGTTAGTATTATTCTATTCCGCATTCAATTGTGTACCTACGAGTGTTCTGCAATTTTTATATTCATATTTATATTCATGTAAGTCAGATCTCGTTTTTGCACCTTTTTTCTTTTCCTGAAATAGAAATATAATATAAGCCAAAGTGTGTGGTCATCAGAATTGGTGAAAAATACCAGCTTTGGGGGGCCCTCCTTAGCCGTGCGGTAAGACGCGCGGCTACAAAGCAAGACCATGCTGAGGGTGGCTGGGTTCGATTCCCGGAGTACCTGGAAAAAACAAAAACAGCGGACGGTACCTGCAGCCTCCTGGACAGAGCGAACGAAGTCCTCCAACAGCAGTGCCAACTAACACTCCCCAAGATCGCCTGCCGGTCTAGGCAATTTTCGGATTGTAAATTGTCTCGACTTCCCTGGGCATAAAAGTATCATCGTGCTAGCCTCATGATATACGAATGCAAAAATGGTAACTTGGCTTAGAAACCTCGCAGTTAATAACTGTGGAAGTGCTTAATGAACACTAAGCTGCGAGGCGGCTCTGTCCCAGTGTTGGGATGTAATGCCAATAAGAAGAAGAAGACCAGCTTTGGTGCTGCCGTTAACCGCCATTATCAAGCGTGCAAAGTTGGGTGTGCCAGAAGAATGAATTGATCAACTCAAATAAATTCAGTTGGCTTGTCAAGAGTTGAACGTATTAAACTGTCTTTCAATTTCAGGAGTTGAATGCCTGGAGTTGTTGAGTCGTTCAATTCGCATTCAAGTCAGTTACTTGTTTCCGACCTAAAAGTGGAGTTGAGATGAAAGTTAATATGCAACTGAGAAACCTGGACAACGACATCAGTTAGCCTCTGCTTTACATGTTCAGTTCCAATACGGTGTAGAATAGAGGCGGCAATCAAAGGGAAAGGCCCACAGAGCATTCAAACCCAGTCAATTGATAGTCGACCGGTGGCAAGAAGCGGTGAGTTCGTTACGCTATTCTGGTTCTTTTCCCATACCGTGTGTTCGTTTTTGCACATTCCAGTTTGCGCTTTTGCAGCTCGTTACTTTTTGCCGCAGCTAACCAGCTGATGTTTGTTTTGGTAACAATGTTTGTACTTTTCTAATTTTGCATGACTGGGATGAAACTGGCGCAATGCCTGGTTTACTGCACGCTAGGATTAGCTGTTATTGATTCAGTAGAGAATCGATTTCAAACCGTTGATAGCGGTCCGTCACGTCTGAGTAATTAGCGCTTTCGCGACGCTTCTTGCGTGACTGTATAAGAGATGGGTAGGAGATTTTTTCACAAGCTATTAAAATGTTCGTATTAAAACCGTAGGGAGAACATTTTTCTAATGGAACTCACATTTAGCTTCGTACAAAATGTTTTAACAATTAATATCCATTTATATTTCGAATTGTTTAAAGAGAAATATATTAGATTCGAAAGCCTTTTTCATAAATCAGCCTGTATTTTCTATTTCAAATCTCAATATGCGCTCTTTGATTAAAAACGGATGGGATCTGAAAATATACGACACTCAGCAAAGCAATTACTCTTCATGGTGGCAGATAATCAAAATAGAGCAAACCATGCTGAGCGGAACGCTCGCTGACAGCTGAGACCTACATACTATTTCGCAAAAAAAAATGAATAGCCAAGCCAACACTCAACCGTTCCCAACCAGTTTCCGTGTCATCATGCTACAAGCACCGCACTCAACTCACAAACATGCGGAATGTACATCTACAAATTGCATGCCAACATGCCGAGATAGGTATCCCCCGGTGAGATGAGACCACGATCTCTGGTGACATCGACGAGGAGAGAGCATGATACCACAGGGAAAGGAAACGATCCCGTTCTTCTGGTGGCCGGTGTGTTTCTGATGCGACATGGCAAACATTGGTGAAACTAGTTCACGTACAACATCGCTTCATTCCAGCATGTTGGAATTTCAACAAGGGGCTAGCTGAACATCCCCGCTAAGCAATGATAGCAAATGCAACTGAAAAGGTTAAATTAATTCTATCGGAAAAAAATATTCAAAAAAAAAATCCACTGTTAAACCCAACCCAACAAGAGTCCTTCCTCGGCCACGCGACTATGGAGCAAGACCATGGTGAAGGTGCCTGGGTTCGATTCTCGGTCCGGTCTAGGAAATTTTCGGGTTGGATATTCTCTCGATGAATGTATCATCGTGTTAACCTCATGATGATCAAATTAAAAAATCTCAATGTTTTTTTCTAATATTCTATTATTTATAATGCACGAGAGAGGCACCATCGCCATCAAGATGATCAAGCTGTTTTTAAATCCATTATTTGCATATTCTTCGAACTGCAATTATTACATAAATACCCTGATCGAGACCTCGTGTGACCCAAAGCGTAATAAACACATCCGAAAAACTCTCTCCAACCGGGTACCAATTATGCCAGCGACGATCTGCGTCAATCGACTGCATACATACAATGCAGTCCTCCAATGCAATGCACATAAACAATCTTTCTCCGTGCGACGTATGTAACCAACGAACAAACCAAACATTACAACAACTGAGCATCATCCACCGGATAAATAGGTCAATATTGTTTAGCAAAAGCTATGCGGTTCAGTTATGATCGCAATTATCATCCTAATTTTTTTTTCTCTTGCTTTATTTCTACCAGTTCGCGGAACACTTGCCAGACTGTGAGCACGCCGCAGCATTTTACGAAGATGATCGAGCCCATACTCGGAAGCATATGGTGTGAAATTCACGGAGGTTAGTACGCACTTTCTTTATTTTAAACATACATGTTTATTTATTTATTTCATTTTTGGGGGCGCCTCTAGATAGTTACAGTGGAACCAAGATGTTCAAACTATTCCCCATAAAATTTGTAGATTGAAAATACCGAACTAACTTTTATTTGAACTTAATTAATCACTGATTCGGATATTTCAAGTTAATGAACTTTATTAATCCATATTTTTGTGACACCAATCTAATAATTGAAAAAAAAAGTTTAAGGTATTGTATGGCAATAAACACAGCATTCGACAGCTGAACTGTAAACAGTAACTCTGCAAACCTTCGTACATTCTGCTTGCTATCGCTCATTGTTTATCATCATCAATCAAATGCAATAAATTCAATTATTTTCCCGTAAAATCATCCCACTGTGCCTCCCAAAACCAACACATCACTGTTCATTTGTTGCACCTGAACATGATAATTGCCCAACGAAGAAGAACTCCTCTAAATCGCCCGAATTGAAGTCGGTGCGAGAAAGGTGAAATTTCTGTTTTTTTTTGTGGCGTCCAACAAGTTAGCTATTGGGGTATGGATTTAATTTTCATTTCGTTGATTCGGGAAAATTTCTCCACCGTGACCTCGCTATACGCATAACGATAATCGTTATAATTATGAAGGAAATCTGGCCCAGGTTGAGTTGATTGTAATGGAAAGTTTTCTCTTTCGGAACAATCTGATGTGTCGAGCAATAATGGGTTGGGGAAGGTGGGGGAAGGTGGTACCATCTTCTTCGCCATTTTCGGAAGTTTTCCCCATGTACGAAGCAATGGGTAATGATGATGATTTAATGCGTCAAGAGCGCATGAGAGTAAACACCATGACCATCGTTTGGAGTCAGGTGTTACCGTTTATTGTTTTGGAGAACGAGTAAGATGAGGTTCAAATTGATTAATCTTTACGAGTTTAGCACTGTGGTCAGGTGAGGTCAAATAAATTTAATAACTCAATTTTAATACAGCTTCATACTCGAATAAATTTTGGAATATCTTACCTAATAGAGAGTGTTTGCTTTCACTTTTGATTACATCTTAGAATAAACAATTGTTTATGGCATTATCCTTTACCTGGAATAGAGAAGAAAGCTCAAATTAGATAAAATGTTATTGATACATATACAGAAAAGTTGATAAGAAAATTATTTAGAGCTTTTAAGCGGATCGTTTTCGATTATCATAATACGATTTTGCACTATCCCATTTAATTCCATCACTTTATTGTAATTTTACAGATACGTATTCCGAGTCGAATACGAGACACTGAAGACAATCTCTCTGTTGAGGTCGAATTACGTCGAAAATTCGTCCTGGAACTAACATTACACTGTGTCAAACCTAACTGGGATTGAAAGCAAAATCATACATTGCCCATCACACTTCATTTATGATGGGCAAATTGTTCTGTTATGAAAAATTTGGGTCATACCACAATATTCCTATAATTGGTCGCAGGGGTGTTAATGGCTCGCAAAAAACGAAGAAAAAAAACATTACGACATTTGCGAAAAATATCAATGATGCTATAAAACACTGTGTCTGGGTCAACTTGTCTTCTTCATCTAACTAAATATAGATAAATGTGTAATTTTAGATTGAAGAATCCTTTTCGCATTGTCTATAAATGGAAATCGATATGAGTATATTTTTGAAATTTTTCAAGCATTCCCATGATTACTTAGCTTAGATTAGCTTAGTTTATACTGAGTGTACAGAACTGGTGCAAATTGCACTTCGATCCAAGTGAATAAAGGTTGGGATTTACCAACTACTTTCGAGGTGCACGTTTTAGCAGCTTGCTGAAAATGTTGATCAAAAACGGCGCCAGCCAAGTCCTTACAGTTAGTTGGGGTAGAGAGGGAATGTTAGTGTGTGGTTATTGTTGCTACTAGAGACCAAGAATACCTCTGCATCTCCACAATTACCTCAGGAAGGAAGCTGCGTTATTTGGTAGGGGTTATAAGTAACATAGATCGGGATTCACCATGGAAGTGATGTGACCATGCAACTTTTATACAACTGTATTAGTATTCCCTAAACTTGTTCATTTGTTCATCTTTCGCGAGGATAAACAATCAATCGCTCAATATGAGCGTTTGTTCATTTTTTGTTCACTCATTTGTATGAGAATTCCCCATAGTGCTCTAGTCGAAGACGCTGATTCTTTTTTTTTTCAATTTGGTCAATCGGTTAATTATGGATGTGATCCTTCGGTTTTTTTAACATTCGCCAGAAAAACATTGTTAGGCCGATACAAATATTTAAAAACAATTATGTCTTCCCCCAGCCCCCTCGGTTTATTTCTGCCAAAAAAAAATATTTTAAGGGGACAAAAAAAAAATCGGGTAATTTTGAGGATTTTCAAATCATTCTTTGACAAATCCGAAGAGTTTTTTTTTTATTTTTTTATTTCAATATTTATTTTTTATCCCCCCTCCCTTGACCTTCCTGTGACCAGAAGGATATAATTTAAATTAAATATTTGTAACGACTTTATTTATTTTTTACAAGGGAGAATGCGTTCTTCACAACAAGTGTCACTAACGCACAATATCGAGTATCTCTCTTTTTCTGTTGGATCGCTATCTTGGCGGTCTTTGCCACCAAGTTAAGAGCCTCCAACGCGCACTTACCCTTGCGAAAACCGCACTGATTACTTGACATGCCGTCCTTACCCTCTGAGTACGGGCTCGGCCTGTTGAGGATGATCCTTTCGAGCTAGCCTAAACATGTTCGGGTTCGCTATGGTTGCTGCCTTGAGAGCGCTGTCCGGAACTACATCAAGCCCTGGAGCGTTGTTGGTTACCATGGAGTTGGCCACCGCGAGTAACGCTGCGTTCGTCACCGGAGCCACCATTTCGGCCGCACCCATATTGCCTTGCGGTGCACGAGGCCAGAGGCGTGTGGGACGGGAAGAGCACCACGATAACCCTCGCCAACCTATCCGGGAACCGTTCGAGGGGGGGGGGTTGAAGAGCCCCCTTTGGTCTTGGTCACCACAATCCTGTAGACGTCACCCCACGGATTCGCGTTGGCACCTTCGCATAGATTGTCAAAACGCTCTCTTGCTGCTCTTGATGGCCTTGTTAAAGGCCAGTTTCACAACTCGAAACTCTTCACGGCGGTCCGATCTTTCATCCTCGGTGCAAGCTCATTGCCCAAGCAGCATACATGTTTTATCTAAGTTACAGTAACTCAAATACAACCAAATTTGGTTACATTTGAGTTGCTGCAACTAAATCAGTCTGAGTTGTGCTACTCGGGTGGTCATCCACCACGGACCTGATAGGGATTCCCGGACCTCGGATGTTGCACGCCATAGTTGATCTTAAAGCGAATTGCTAGATGATTACTATGGGTCAGGCTTGTAAAATGTCATCTGCATGTCATTTGACTAATTTGTTCATAACTTTTTTCAGAAGCCAAATTTACTTCATATTTTTGGATGTACTCATAACGCTTGAGTAAGGCTATATTTTTGTCCAAGGGTACATTGCTCTAAATATAACATCTGAGGCTGGAGAGTGAAAACTTTCCAAAATGTCACGTGTCATTTGACATAATGTCATTTGAATGACATTTTGCCTCCCACGCCCCATATTACATATTTACAGCAATGTCTTATTAGACAATGTTGTAGGCACATTTAAGGGCTATAAGTTCGACATACCTCAGGAGCAGATAACTAACTTCTGATCAAGTTCTGGAAAAAATATACAAACGAATGCAAATGACATTTTACAACACTGCTATGGGTGTAACCCACATCCACCCTCCAGTCCAAGTCTGGTGCTAGACCAGGACTGACAAACGTTACGTCAATCCATGACTCGACCCGGTTCCTTCTGAACGTGCTAGCGGAACCATCATTAATAAGCACTGCGTCGAGCTTTGCTAGCACCTCTATAGAGTTACTATTAACGCTTAACCCCTTCGATTGATGCAGCAGCTGCCCCACTCCACTGTCCAAGCGTTAAAATCTCCTGCCATGACGACCGGCTCACTAGCCACTAGGTCATACGATAGCCTGTCGATCATCTGGTTCAACTGTTCTAATGGCCACCATGGTGGGTCATAGCAGCATAGTGTACCACCTCTGGGATCGGGTACCGTCCCGTCGTGTAAATAGCCGCCATCCTAGACCCGTCCGCCACCTAATTGCCGTTATCGATAGAGACGTTGTACGGGTCGGACAGGAGGGCAACATCGGTTCCTAGACCGACTGCCACAGCAGCTACTGGGCAGCTGCACAGTGGTTAAGATTCAGTTATGTTACTTGCACGGCTTCTTCTTGTTTGTCTCTCCGATGAGACACGAAGATCCACCCATAACGGGGTTACAGCTGTTACAGCCTAGGCTTGCTTTTTGCTGCCGCAGATAAGCCATTTTGGTGCCTTTCCGCCTCGAGTCAGTGACACACGGCTCAACTAAGAGAGTAGAATGTCAGACCACCAGCCCTCGCTTTCACAATATTATAATATATACGATATCCAAGACAAGGTCCGTTAACACGCGGCCAGAATGCCATAGTCAGGATCTCACTGGTATTTATCCTGTTGTGCCAATTGGCAATCACTGGGCTCATATACGCTTTGAGCGGCACTCGGTCGCTTTGATAGGGCCTGCTTGCTATTGAAAATTGGGCGGATCGGACTACGGGATCACAAGTTATGGACAAAATATTAATTTCGAAACACCAACACCAAATCATCCGATTTACTTGTAATAAGTTGCGGTCGGCGAGAAATTTTATAATGCATATAAACGAA
Organism: Armigeres subalbatus; assembly: GCF_024139115.2. NCBI lineage: Eukaryota > Metazoa > Arthropoda > Insecta > Diptera > Culicidae > Armigeres > Armigeres subalbatus. Next base: position 103,744 of record NW_026942677.1, on the reverse strand, counting down.
AATAAAAAAATAAGACCTATCCATTTATTAGTGCTATTTCAGATTTTTCTTATATATTTCTTAACTCTTATGACCGAACGAGAAAGACACCATCACCGGTAGGTGGATTAATCAGGGCACAATGGACATTTGGCATAATTATGAACAGCGTCAAAAGGTGACCCTTCCTTTGGCTTTTTTTATGTGTTCAATTTGTTGTTCGACCAAGTGGTTTGACTAACCGGTGCAGGAAAAATATTTACCGTCTACATATCGGGCAAGAAAAAAAATACCCTCGGTGGCCCCAAATGCTGCAGCAGGACGTACGCGTTTGTGTGAGAATCCCCCCGATTAATTTCCTATCCCAACAGTATTAGAAACCAATCAGTTAGCTGCAAGGAAAGTCTTGGGGAAAGACCTACCAAAGTTTAGTGGTCGTCCGGAGGACTGGCCACTATTCATCACAAGCTTCGAGCAGTCAACGAAAGCGTGCGGATACAGCGACGTTGAAAACTTGATTCGACTCAAGAAATGCCTCGAAGGCAATGCGTTAGAGTCGGTACGTAGTAAGCTACTCCTCCCATCCAGTGTACCACACGTCGTGCGACCCCTACGCACACTACATGGAAGACCCGAATTACTAATTCGGTCATTGTTAAAGAAAATTCACCACGCTCCGATGCCGAGATACGATAGGTTAGAGACCGTTATAGAATTTGGAGCAGTGCAAACCCTGGTAGATCATCTACTTGCAGCGAATCAGAATTAAAATGGAATGGGCGGTGTTTAAATCACGTATTGCGGTTACAATCATTTTGAGACTTCATGTCTGGCATGGAGTTTCCTACGAGCTTACTACGCTAGACCGATCCAGAAAGAACGAAAATACGAGAAACGATAACAAAGGTGTCATTCAAACACATTCTACTGGAACAGTAGCCGAATCCACACCATCAACTACTGAACTCAAAAGCGGGAAACCATGCAAACCTTGTGCATGCTGTAATCGAGACGGTCATAGATTGTTGGAATGCAAACGTTTCCAGCCCAGCCCTGCCGTCCTTCTTAGTCACACTTGGTCGACAACTAAGAAGCTTTGCCCAAATCCAAAAATTTCTATTGGTCTCTTTAGGCTATATGTGTGCATGTGAGCGTGTATGTGTGTACAAAAAATACTGTGCCGTACGGCCGAACACCTTTACAGTCACTGTTGGTTACTATCAACTCCTCTCAAAGCCAACATTTTGCGCTCTCGCAGGTGCGGATTCGCACTGCTACCGCCCACATGGGTCTCAATTATGCACTGTTGGTTACTATCAACTCCCCCCAAAGCCAACATTTTGCGCTCTCGCAGGTGCGGATTCGCACTGCTACCGCCCACATGGGTCTCAATTATGCACTGTTGGTTACTATCAACTCCCCCCAAAGCCAACATTTTGCGCTCTCGCAGGTGCAGATTCGCACTGCTACCGCCCACATGGGTCTCAATTATGCACTGTTGGTTACTATCACCTCCCCCAAAGCCAACAATTTGCGCTCTCGCAGGTGCGGATTCGCACTGCTACCGCCCACATGGGTCTCAATTATGCACTGTTGGTTACTATCAACTCCCTCAAAGCCAACATTTTGCGCTCTCGCAGGTGCAGATTCGCACTGCTACCGCCCACATGGGTCTCAATGATGCACTGGTGGTTACTATCAACTCCCCCAAAGCCAACAATTTGCGCTCTCGCAGGTGCGGATTCGCTATACCAGCACCCAGACTGGTCCCAGTTTCGTATTGGGAGTATTGATTTGTTCCCTAAAATCCCATTTTCACACCGCATGAAAAAATATTTTATTTTGGGATACTTGGGTCATACAGCCCTGCCGTCCTTCTTAGTCACACTTGGTCGACAACTAAGAAGCTTTGCCCAAATCCAAAAATTTCTATTGGTCTCTTTAGGCTATATGTGTGCATGTGAGCGTGTATGTGTGTACAAAAAATACTGTGCCGGACGGCCGAACACCTTTACAGTCTCTTTACAGGTGCGGGTTCGCACTGCTACCGCCCACATGGGTCTCAATTATGCACTGTTGGTTACTATCAACTCCCCTCAAAGCCAACATTTTGCGCTCTCGCAGGTGCAGATTCGCACTGCTACCGCCCACATGGGTCTCAATTATGCACTGTTGGTTACTATCAACTCCCCCCAAAGCCAACATTTTGCGCTCTCGCAGGTGCGGATTCGCACTGCTACCGCCCACATGGGTCTCAATTATGCACTGTTGGTTACTATCAACTCCCCCCAAAGCCAACATTTTGCGCTCTCGCAGGTGCGGATTCGCACTGCTACCGCCCACATGGGTCTCAATTATGCACTGTTGGTTACTATCAACTCCCCCCAAAGCCAACATTTTGCGCTCTCGCAGGTGCGGATTCGCACTGCTACCGCCCACATGGGTCTCAATTATGCACTGGTGGTTACTATCAACTCCCCCCAAAGCCAACATTTTGCGCTCTCGCAGGTGCGGATTCGCACTGCTACCGCCCACATGGGTCTCAATTATGCACTGGTGGTTACTATCAACTCCCCTCAAAGCCAACATTTTGCGCTCTCGCAGGTGCGGATTCGCACTGCTACCGCCCACATGGGTCTCAATTATGCACTGTTGGTTACTATCAACTCCCCCCAAAGCCAACATTTTGCGCTCTCGCAGGTGCGGATTCGCACTGCTACCGCCCACATGGGTCTCAATTATGCACTGGTGGTTACTATCAACTCCCCCCAAAGCCAACAATTTGCGCTCTCGCAGGTGCGGATTCGCACTGCTACCGCCCACATGGGTCTCAATTATGCACTGGTGGTTACTATCAACTCCCCCCAAAGCCAACAATTTGCGCTCTCGCAGGTGCGGATTCGCTATACCAGCACCCAGACTGGTCCCAGTTTCGTATTGGGAGTATTGATTTGTTCCCCTAAAATCCCATTTTCACACCGCATGAAAAAATATTTTATTTTGGGATACTTGGGTCATACAGCCCTGCCGTCCTTCTTAGTCACACTTGGTCGACAACTAAGAAGCTTTGCCCAAATCCAAAATTTCTATTGGTCTCTTTAGGCTATATGTGTGCATGTGAGCGTGTATGTGTGTACAAAAAATACTGTGCCGGACGGCCGAACACCTTTACAGTCTCTTTACAGGTGCGGGTTCGCACTGCTACCGCCCACATGGGTCTCAATTATGCACTGTTGGTTACTATCAACTCCCCTCAAAGCCAACATTTTGCGCTCTCGCAGGTGCAGATTCGCACTGCTACCGCCCACATGGGTCTCAATTATGCACTGTTGGTTACTATCAACTCCCCCCAAAGCCAACATTTTGCGCTCTCGCAGGTGCGGATTCGCACTGCTACCGCCCACATGGGTCTCAATTATGCACTGTTGGTTACTCGCGACACCCTCAAAAGCCAACCTCTTGCGCCCTCGCAGGTGCAGATTCGCACTGCTACCGCCCACATGGGTCTCAATTATGCACTGGTGGTTACTATCAACTCACCCAAAAGCCAACAATTTGCGCTCTCGCAAGTGCGGATTCGCACTGCTACCGCCCACATGGGTCTCAATTATGCACTGTTGGTTACTATCAACTTCCCTCAAAGCGAACATTTTGCGCTCTCGCAGGTGCGGATTCGCACTGCTACCGCCCTGGGTCTCAATTATGCACTGGTGGTTACTATCAACTCCCCAAAGCCAACAATTTGCGCTCTCGCAGGTGCGGATTCGCTATACCAGCACCCAGACTGGTCCCAGTTTCGTATTGGGAGTATTGATTTGTTCCCTAAAATCCCATTTTCACACCGCATGAAAAAATATTTTATTTTGGGATACTTGGGTCATACAGCCCTGCCGTCCTTCTTAGTCACACTTGGTCGACAACTAAGAAGCTTTGCCCAAATCCAAAAATTTCTATTGGTCTCTTTAGGCTATATGTGTGCATGTGAGCGTGTATGTGTGTACAAAAAATACTGTGCCGGACGGCCGAACACCTTTACAGTCTCTTTACAGGTGCGGGTTCGCACTGCTACCGCCCACATGGGTCTCAATTATGCACTGTTGGTTACTATCAACTCCCCCCAAAGCCAACATTTTGCGCTCTCGCAGGTGCGGATTCGCACTGCTACCGCCCACATGGGTCTCAATTATGCACTGTTGGTTACTATCAACTCCCCCCAAAGCCAACATTTTGCGCTCTCGCAGGTGCGGATTCGCACTGCTACCGCCCACATGGGTCTCAATTATGCACTGTTGGTTACTATCAACTCCCCGAAGCCAACATTTTGCGCTCTCGCAGGTGCGGATTCGCACTGCTACCGCCCACATGGGTCTCAATTATGCACTGGTGGTTACTATCAACTCCCCCCAAAGCCAACATTTTGCGCTCTCGCAGGTGCGGATTCGCACTGCTACCGCCCACATGGGTCTCAATTATGCACTGTTGGTTACTATCAACTCCCCCCTGCTACCGCCCACATGGGTCTCAATTATGCACTGTTGGTTACTATCAACTCCCCCAAAGCCAACATTTTGCGCTCTCGCAGGTGCAGATTCGCACTGCTACCGCCCACATGGGTCTCAATTATGCACTGGTGGTTACTATCAACTCCCCCAAAGCTAACATTTTGCGCTCTCGCAGGTGCGGATTCGCACTGCTACCGCCCACATGGGTCTCAATTATGCACTGTTGGTTACTATCAACTCCCCCCAAAGCCAACAATTTGCGCTCTCGCAGGTGCGGATTCGCTATACCAGCACCCAGACTGGTCCCAGTTTCGTATTGGAAGTATTGATTTGTTCCCTAAAATCCCATTTTCACACCGCATGAAAAAATATTTTATTTTGGGATACTTGGGTCATACAGCCCTGCCGTCCTTCTTAGTCACACTTGGTCGACAACTAAGAAGCTTTGCCCAAATCCAAAAATTTCTATTGGTCTCTTTAGGCTATATGTGTGCATGTGAGCGTGTATGTGTGTACAAAAAATACTGTGCCGTACGGCCGAACACCTTTACAGTCTCTTTACAGGTGCGGATTCGCACTGCTACCGCCCACATGGGTCTCAATTATGCACTGTTGGTTACTATCAACTCCCCTCAAAGCCAACATTTTGCGCTCTCGCAGGTGCGGATTCGCACTGCTACCGCCCACATGGGTCTCAATTATGCACTGTTGGTTACTATCAACTCCCCCCACAGCCAACGTTCTGCGCTCTCGCAGGTGCGGATTCGCACTGCTACCGCCCACATGGGTCTCAATTATGCACTGTTGGTTACTATCAACTCCCCTCAAAGCCAACATTTTGCGCTCTCGCAGGTGCGGATTCGCACTGCTACCGCCCACATGGGTCTCAATTATGCACTGTTGGTTACTCTCACCTCCCCCCCACGCCAACACTTCGCGCTCTCGCAGGTGCGGATTCGCACTGCTACCGCCCACATGGGTCTCAATTATGCACTGTTGGTTACTATCAACTCCCCTCAAAGCCAACATTTTGCGCTCTCGCAGGTGCAGATTCGCACTGCTACCGCCCACATGGGTCTCAATTATGCACTGGTGGTTACTATCAACTCCCCCCAAAGCCAACAATTTGCGCTCTCGCAGGTGCGGATTCGCTATACCAGCACCCAGACTGGTCCCAGTTTCGTATTGGGAGTATTGATTTGTTCCCCTAAAATCCCATTTTCACACCGCATGAAAAAATATTTTATTTTGGGATACTTGGGTCATACAGCCCTGCCGTCCTTCTTAGTCACACTTGGTCGACAACTAAGAAGCTTTGCCCAAATCCAAAATTTCTATTGGTCTCTTTAGGCTATATGTGTGCATGTGAGCGTGTATGTGTGTACAAAAAATACTGTGCCGGACGGCCGAACACCTTTACAGTCTCTTTACAGGTGCGGGTTCGCACTGCTACCGCCCACATGGGTCTCAATTATGCACTGTTGGTTACTATCAACTCCCCCCAAAGCCAACATTTTGCGCTCTCGCAGGTGCGGATTCGCACTGCTACCGCCCACATGGGTCTCAATTATGCACTGTTGGTTACTATCAACTCCCCCCAAAGCCAACATTTTGCGCTCTCGCAGGTGCGGATTCGCACTGCTACCGCCCACATGGGTCTCAATTATGCACTGTTGGTTACTATCAACTCCCCTCAAAGCCAACATTTTGCGCTCTCGCAGGTGCAGATTCGCACTGCTACCGCCCACATGGGTCTCAATTATGCACTGGTGGTTACTATCAACTCCCCCCAAAGCCAACAATTTGCGCTCTCGCAGGTGCGGATTCGCACTGCTACCGCCCACATGGGTCTCAATTATGCACTGTTGGTTACTATCAACTCCCCTCAAAGCCAACATTTTGCGCTCTCGCAGGTGCAGATTCGCACTGCTACCGCCCACATGGGTCTCAATTATGCACTGGTGGTTACTATCAACTCCCCCCAAAGCCAACAATTTGCGCTCTCGCAGGTGCGGATTCGCTATACCAGCACCCAGACTGGTCCCAGTTTCGTATTGGGAGTATTGATTTGTTCCCCTAAAATCCCATTTTCACACCGCATGAAAAAATATTTTATTTTGGGATACTTGGGTCATACAGCCCTGCCGTCCTTCTTAGTCACACTTGGTCGACAACTAAGAAGCTTTGCCCAAATCCAAAAATTTCTATTGGTCTCTTTAGGCTATATGTGTGCATGTGAGCGTGTATGTGTGTACAAAAAATACTGTGCCGGACGGCCGAACACCTTTACAGTCTCTTTACAGGTGCGGATTCGCACTGCTAACGCCCACATGGGTCTCAATTATGCACTGTTGGTTACTATCAACTCCCCTCAAAGCCAACATTTTGCGCTCTCGCAGGTGCGGATTCGCACTGCTACCGCCCACATGGGTCTCAATTATGCACTGTTGGTTACTATCAACTCCCCCCAAAGCCAACATTTTGCGCTCTCGCAGGTGCGGATTCGCACTGCTACCGCCCACATGGGTCTCAATTATGCACTGTTGGTTACTATCAACTCCCCCCAAAGCCAACATTTTGCGCTCTCGCAGGTGCGGATTCGCACTGCTACCGCCCACATGGGTCTCAATTATGCACTGTTGGTTACTATCAACTCCCCCAAAGCCAACATTTTGCGCTCTCGCAGGTGCGGATTCGCACTGCTACCGCCCACATGGGTCTCAATTATGCACTGGTGGTTACTATCAACTCCCCCCAAAGCCAACATTTTGCGCTCTCGCAGGTGCGGATTCGCACTGCTACCGCCCACATGGGTCTCAATTATGCACTGGTGGTTACTATCAACTCCCCTCAAAGCTAACATTTTGCGCTCTCGCAGGTGCGGATTCGCACTGCTACCGCCCACATGGGTCTCAATTATGCACTGGTGGTTACTATCAACTCCCCCCAAAGCCAACAATTTGCGCTCTCGCAGGTGCGGATTCGCACTGCTACCGCCCACATGGGTCTCAATTATGCACTGTTGGTTACTATCAACTCCCCCCAAAGCCAACAATTTGCGCTCTCGCAGGTGCGGATTCGCTATACCAGCACCCAGACTGGTCCCAGTTTCGTATTGGGAGTATTGATTTGTTCCCCTAAAATCCCATTTTCACACCGCATGAAAAATATTTTATTTTGGGATACTTGGGTCATACAGCCCTGCCGTCCTTCTTAGTCACACTTGGTCGACAACTAAGAAGCTTTGCCCAAATCCAAAAATTTCTATTGGTCTCTTTAGGCTATATGTGTGCATGTGAGCGTGTATGTGTGTACAAAAATACTGTGCCGGACGGCCGAACACCTTTACAGTCTCTTTACAGGTGCGGGTTCGCACTGCTACCGCCCACATGGGTCTCAATTATGCACTGTTGGTTACTATCAACTCCCCCCAAAGCCAACATTTTGCGCTCTCGCAGGTGCGGATTCGCACTGCTACCGCCCACATGGGTCTCACTTATGCACTGTTGGTTACTATCACCTCCCCCCAAAGCCAACATTTTGCGCTCTCGCAGGTGCGGATTCGCACTGCTACCGCCCACAGGGGCCTCGATTACGCACTGCTGGTCACTATCAACTCCCCCCAAAGCCAACATTTTGCGCTCTCGCAGGTGCGGATTCGCACTGCTACCGCCCACATGGGTCTCAATTATGCACTGTTGGTTACTATCAACTCCCCCCAAAGCCAACAATTTGCGCTCTCGCAGGTGCGGATTCGCACTGCTACCGCCCACATGGGTCTCAATTATGCACTGGTGGTTACTATCAACTCCCCCCAAAGCCAACAATTTGCGCTCTCGCAGGTGCGGATTCGCTATACCAGCACCCAGACTGGTCCCAGTTTCGTATTGGAAGTATTGATTTGTTCCCCTAAAATCCCATTTTCACACCGCATGAAAAAATATTTTATTTTGGGATACTTGGGTCATACAGCCCTGCCGTCCTTCTTAGTCACACTTGGTCGACAACTAAGAAGCTTTGCCCAAATCCAAAAATTTCTATTGGTCTCTTTAGGCTATATGTGTGCATGTGAGCGTGTATGTGTGTACAAAAAATACTGTGCCGTACGGCCGAACACCTTTACAGTCTCTTTACAGGTGCGGATTCGCACTGCTAACGCCCACATGGGTCTCAATTATGCACTGTTGGTTACTATCAACTCCCCTCAAAGCCAACATTTTGCGCTCTCGCAGGTGCAGATTCGCACTGCTACCGCCCACATGGGTCTCAATTATGCACTGGTGGTTACTATCAACTCCCCCCAAAGCCAACAATTTGCGCTCTCGCAGGTGCGGATTCGCTATACCAGCACCCAGACTGGTCCCAGTTTCGTATTGGGAGTATTGATTTGTTCCCCTAAAATCCCATTTTCACACCGCATGAAAAATATTTTATTTTGGGATACTTGGGTCATACAGCCCTGCCGTCCTTCTTAGTCACACTTGGTCGACAACTAAGAAGCTTTGCCCAAATCCAAAAATTTCTATTGGTCTCTTTAGGCTATATGTGTGCATGTGAGCGTGTATGCGTGTACAAAAAATACTGTGCCGGACGGCCGAACACCTTTACAGTCTCTTTACAGGTGCGGGTTCGCACTGCTACCGCCCACATGGGTCTCAATTATGCACTGTTGGTTACTATCAACTCCCCTCAAAGCCAACATTTTGCGCTCTCGCAGGTGCAGATTCGCACTGCTACCGCCCACATGGGTCTCAATTATGCACTGTTGGTTACTATCAACTCCCCCCAAAGCCAACATTTTGCGCTCTCGCAGGTGCGGGTTCGCACTGCTACCGCCCACATGGGTCTCAATTATGCACTGGTGGTTACTATCAACTCCCCCCAAAGCCAACATTTTGCGCTCTCGCAGGTGCGGATTCGCACTGCTACCGCCCACATGGGTCTCAATTATGCACTGTTGGTTACTATCAACTCCCCCCAAAGCCAACATTTTGCGCTCTCGCAGGTGCGGATTCGCACTGCTACCGCCCACATGGGTCTCAATTATGCACTGGTGGTTACTATCAACTCCCCAAAGCCAACATTTTGCGCTCTCGCAGGTGCGGATTCGCACTGCTACCGCCCACATGGGTCTCAATTATGCACTGTTGGTTACTATCAACTCCCCCAAAGCCAACATTTTGCGCTCTCGCAGGTGCGGATTCGCACTGCTACCGCCCACATGGGTCTCAATTATGCACTGTTGGTTACTATCAACTCCCCCAAAGCTAACATTTTGCGCTCTCGCAGGTGCGGATTCGCACTGCTACCGCCCACATGGGTCTCAATTATGCACTGGTGGTTACTATCAACTCCCCCCAAAGCCAACAATTTGCGCTCTCGCAGGTGCGGATTCGCACTGCTACCGCCCACATGGGTCTCAATTATGCACTGTTGGTTACTATCAACTCCCCCCAAAGCCAACAATTTGCGCTCTCGCAGGTGCGGATTCGCTATACCAGCACCCAGACTGGTTCCAGTTTCGTATTGGGAGTATTGATTTGTTCCCTAAAATCCCATTTTCACACCGCATGAAAAAATATTTTATTTTGGGATACTTGGGTCATACAGCCCTGCCGTCCTTCTTAGTCACACTTGGTCGACAACTAAGTAGCTTTGCCCAAATCCAAAAATTTCTATTGGTCTCTTTAGGCTATATGTGTGCATGTGAGCGTGTATGTGTGTACAAAAATACTGTGCCGGACGGCCGAACACCTTTACAGTCTCTTTACAGGTGCGGGTTCGCACTGCTACCGCCCACATGGGCCTCAATTATGCACTGTTGGTTACTATCAACTCCCTCAAAGCCAACATTTTGCGCTCTCGCAGGTGCAGATTCGCACTGCTACCGCCCACATGGGTCTCAATTATGCACTGTTAGATACTATCAACTCCCCCAAAGCCAACATTTTGCGCTCTCGCAGGTGCGGATTCGCACTGCTACCGCCCACATGGGTCTCAATTATGCACTGTTGGGTACGGTCGAGCGCCGCCAAGGGCAAGAGTGTGCGCTCTCGCGGGTGCGGATTCGCACTGCTACCGCCCACATGGGTCTCAATTATGCACTGGTGGGTCCTATCAGCTCGCCCCAGGGCCGACAGTATGCCCCCTCGCAGGTGCGGATTCGCACTGCTACCGCCCACATGGGTCTCAATTATGCACTGTTGGTTACTATCAACTCCCCTCAAAGCCAACATTTTGCGCTCTCGCAGGTGCAGATTCGCACTGCTACCGCCCACATGGGTCTCAATTATGCACTGGTGGTTACTATCAACTCCCCCCAAAGCCAACAATTTGCGCTCTCGCAGGTGCGGATTCGCTATACCAGCACCCAGACTGGTCCCAGTTTCGTATTGGGAGTATTGATTTGTTCCCTAAAATCCCATTTTCACACCGCATGAAAAATATTTTATTTTGGGATACTTGGGTCATACAGCCCTGCCGTCCTTCTTAGTCACACTTGGTCGACAACTAAGAAGCTTTGCCCAAATCCAAAAACTGCTATTGGTCTCTTTAGACTATATGTGTGCATTTGAGCGTGTATGTGTGTACAAAAAGTACTGTGACGTACGGCCGAACACCTTTTCAGTCTCTTTACAGGTGCGGGTTCGCACTGCTACCGCCCACATGGGTCTCAATTATGCACTGTTGGTTACTATCAACTCCCCTCAAAGCCAACATTTTGCGCTCTCGCAGGTGCGGATTCGCACTGCTACCGCCCACATGGGTCTCAATTATGCACTGTTGGTTACTATCAACTCCCCCCAAAGCCAACATTTTGCGCTCTCGCAGGTGCGGATTCGCACTGCTACCGCCCACATGGGTCTCAATTATGCACTGTTGGTTACTATCAACTCCCCCCAAAGCCAACATTTTGCGCTCTCGCAGGTGCGGATTCGCACTGCTACCGCCCACATGGGTCTCAATTATGCACTGTTGGTTACTATCAACTCCCCCCAAAGCCAACATTTTGCGCTCTCGCAGGTGCGGATTCGCACTGCTACCGCCCACATGGGTCTCAATTATGCACTGGTGGTTACTATCAACTCCCCCCAAAGCCAACATTTTGCGCTCTCGCAGGTGCGGATTCGCACTGCTACCGCCCACATGGGTCTCAATTATGCACTGTTGGTTACTATCAACTCCCCTCAAAGCCAACATTTTGCGCTCTCGCAGGTGCGGATTCGCACTGCTACCGCCCACATGGGTCTCAATTATGCACTGTTGGTTACTATCAACCCCCCAAAGCCAACATTTTGCGCTCTCGCAGGTGCGGTTTCGCACTGCTACCGCCCACATGGGTCTCAATGATGCACTGGCGGTCACTATCAACCCCCCCAGCGCCCTCATTTTGCGCTCTCGCAGGTGCGGATTCGCACTGCTACCGCCCACATGGGTCTCAATTATGCACTGTTGGTTACTTTCAACTCCCCCAAAGTCAACATTTTGCGCTCCCGCAGGTGCGGATTCGCACTGCTACCGCCCACATGGGTCTCAATTATGCACTGTTGGTTACTATCAACTCCCCCCAAAGCCAACATTTTGCGCTCTCGCAGGTGCGGATTCGCACTGCTACCGCCCACATGGGTCTCAATTATGCACTGTTGGTCACTATCAACTCCCCCAAAGTCAACATTTTGCGCTCCCGCAGGTGCGGATTCGCACTGCTACCGCCCACATGGGTCTCAATTATGCACTGTTGGTTACTATCAACTCCCCCCAAAGCCAACATTTTGCGCTCTCGCAGGTGCGGATTCGCACTGCTACCGCCCACATGGGTCTCAATTATGCACTGTTGGTTACTATCAACTCCCCCCAAAGCCAACATTTTGCGCTCTCGCAGGTGCGGATTCGCACTGCTACCGCCCACATGGGTCTCAATTATGCACTGTTGGTTACTATCAACTCCCCTCAAAGCCAACATTTTGCGCTCTCGCAGGTGCGGATTCGCACTGCTACCGCCCACATGGGTCTCAATTATGCACTGTTGGTTACTATCAACTCCCCCCAAAGCCAACATTTTGCGCTCTCGCAGGTGCGGATTCGCACTGCTACCGCCCACATGGGTCTCAATTATGCACTGTTGGTTACTATCAACTCCCCCCAAAGCCAACATTTTGCGCTCTCGCAGGTGCAGATTCGCACTGCTACCGCCCACATGGGTCTCAATTATGCACTGGTGGTTACTATCAACTCCCCCCAAAGCCAACAATTTGCGCTCTCGCAGGTGCGGATTCGCACTGCTACCGCCCACATGGGTCTCAATTATGCACTGTTGGTTACTATCAACTCCCCCCAAAGCCAACAATTTGCGCTCTCGCAGGTGCGGATTCGCTATACCAGCACCCAGACTGGTCCCAGTTTCGTATTGGGAGTATTGATTTGTTCCCTAAAATCCCATTTTCACACCGCATGAAAAAATATTTTATTTTGGGATACTTGGGTCATACAGCCCTGCCGTCCTTCTTAGTCACACTTGGTCGACAACTAAGAAGCTTTGCCCAAATCCAAAAATTTCTATTGGTCTCTTTAGGCTATATGTGTGCATGTGAGCGTGTATGTGTGTACAAAAAATACTGTGCCGTACGGCCGAACACCTTTACAGTCTCTTTACAGGTGCGGATTCGCACTGCTAACGCCCACATGGGTCTCAATTATGCACTGTTGGTTACTATCAACTCCCCTCAAAGCCAACATTTTGCGCTCTCGCAGGTGCGGATTCGCACTGCTACCGCCCACATGGGTCTCAATTATGCACTGTTGGTTACTATCAACTCCCCCCAAAGCCAACATTTTGCGCTCTCGCAGGTGCGGATTCGCACTGCTACCGCCCACATGGGTCTCAATTATGCACTGTTGGTTACTATCAACTCCCCTCAAAGCCAACATTTTGCGCTCTCGCAGGTGCAGATTCGCACTGCTACCGCCCACATGGGTCTCAATTATGCACTGGTGGTTACTATCAACTCCCCCCAAAGCCAACAATTTGCGCTCTCGCAGGTGCGGATTCGCTATACCAGCACCCAGACTGGTCCCAGTTTCGTATTGGGAGTATTGATTTGTTCCCTAAAATCCCATTTTCACACCGCATGAAAAAATATTTTATTTTGGGATACTTGGGTCATACAGCCCTGCCGTCCTTCTTAGTCACACTTGGTCGACAACTAAGAAGCTTTGCCCAAATCCAAAAATTTCTATTGGTCTCTTTAGGCTATATGTGTGCATGTGAGCGTGTATGTGTGTACAAAAAATACTGTGCCGGACGGCCGAACACCTTTACAGTCTCTTTACAGGTGCGGGTTCGCACTGCTACCGCCCACATGGGTCTCAATTATGCACTGTTGGTTACTATCAACTCCCCCCAAAGCCAACATTTTGCGCTCTCGCAGGTGCGGATTCGCACTGCTACCGCCCACATGGGTCTCAATTATGCACTGTTGGTTACTATCAACTCCCCCAAAGCCAACATTTTGCGCTCCCGCAGGTGCGGATTCGCACTGCTACCGCCCACATGGGTCTCAATTATGCACTGTTGGTCACTTTCAACTCCCCCAAAGTCAACATTTTGCGCTCCCGCAGGTGCGGATTCGCACTGCTACCGCCCACATGGGTCTCAATTATGCACTGTTGGTTACTATCAACTCCCCGAAAGCCAACATTTTGCGCTCTCGCAGGTGCGGATTCGCACTGCTACCGCCCACATGGGTCTCAATGATGCACTGGTGGTTACTATCAACTCCCCCAAAGCCAACATTTTGCGCTCTCGCAGGTGCGGATTCGCACTGCTACCGCCCACATGGGTCTCAATTATGCACTGTTGGTTACTATCAACTCCCCCCAAAGCCAACATTTTGCGCTCTCGCAGGTGCGGATTCGCACTGCTACCGCCCACATGGGTCTCAATTATGCACTGTTGGTTACTATCAACTCCCCCAAAGCCAACAATTTGCGCTCTCGCAGGTGCGGATTCGCACTGCTACCGCCCACATGGGTCTCAATTATGCACTGGTGGTTACTATCAACTCCCCCCAAAGCCAACAATTTGCGCTCTCGCAGGTGCGGATTCGCTATACCAGCACCCAGACTGGTCCCAGTTTCGTATTGGGAGTATTGATTTGTTCCCCTAAAATCCCATTTTCACACCGCATGAAAAAATATTTTATTTTGGGATACTTGGGTCATACAGCCCTGCCGTCCTTCTTAGTCACACTTGGTCGACAACTAAGAAGCTTTGCCCAAATCCAAAAATTTCTATTGGTCTCTTTAGGCTATATGTGTGCATGTGAGCGTGTATGTGTGTACAAAAAATACTGTGCCGGACGGCCGAACACCTTTACAGTCTCTTTACAGGTGCGGGTTCGCACTGCTACCGCCCACATGGGTCTCAATTATGCACTGTTGGTTACTATCAACTCCCCCCAAAGCCAACATTTTGCGCTCTCGCAGGTGCGGATTCGCACTGCTACCGCCCACATGGGTCTCAATTATGCACTGGTGGTTACTATCAACTCCCCCCAAAGCCAACAATTTGCGCTCTCGCAGGTGCGGATTCGCACTGCTACCGCCCACATGGGTCTCAATTATGCACTGTTGGTTACTATCAACTCCCCTCAAAGCCAACATTTTGCGCTCTCGCAGGTGCAGATTCGCACTGCTACCGCCCACATGGGTCTCAATTATGCACTGGTGGTTACTATCAACTCCCCCCAAAGCCAACAATTTGCGCTCTCGCAGGTGCGGATTCGCTATACCAGCACCCAGACTGGTCCCAGTTTCGTATTGGGAGTATTGATTTGTTCCCCTAAAATCCCATTTTCACACCGCATGAAAAAATATTTTATTTTGGGATACTTGGGTCATAATCCAGCCTATGGATACAGATGATCGGTGGAAATTGGTAGAACAAAAAAGGATTTGCCGTACCTGCTTGAATAGTCTCGGCACGTGGCCTTGCCAGTCGTGGAAAGGGTGTGAAGTGGAAGGTTGACGTCACAAGCATCACTCATCTCTCCACGGTGCCTTATCGAACCCATAATCTATTGGAATGTCAGCCAGCCATCTGTTCACAAGCGAAAGCTTATTATGCATGTTCCGGATTGTCTCAGTAGTACTACATGGAAAAGGACAAAATCTGTTGATCTTCGCTTTCATCGATGAAGATTCTTCGGAAACCCTTATAGAAGAAGCAGTAGCAAAAAGTTTGGGTACATCCGGGCCGACGGAACCTCTAACGCTGTATTGAACGGACAGTGTTACTCGGGAAGAATCTGAATTGCAGCGACTATTTGAAGATCTCCGCAAAGGATAACGCAGTTCGTCATGATTTGCACCATATTCGCACAGTAAGTTGTCTTGTGCTTCCGTCTCAAACGTTGCGCTACAAAAAATTGACGCGCCGTTTTCCTCATTCACGTGGAATCCCAATCGACGACTATATTAATGTTCAACCAAAATTGCTCATCAGGCTCAACAATCTCGGCTTGTGTGTACCGAGAAAGTGCGAGAAGGGGGGATTCTGAGCTAGGAGAAAGAGTTGCTCAACATATACGCGAATATGAAAAGAATGGCTACGCACGTCGTATCAGTGAGGACGAGTTGTGGACCAACCACACTAAGCGCATTTGGTATCTTCCTCAGAAATTGGTATCAAGTTCCAAAAAAAATCTAATAAGCTACGACTAATATGGGACGCAGCAGCGAAAGTCGCTAATGTCTCATTCAACTAAAAAATCCTTAAGGGACCAGGTCTCTTGACACCGCTTCCGACTGTACTTTCTCGTATCCGACAGCATCCGATTGCAGTGACAGGGGATATCAAAGAAATGTTCCACCAAATCAAGATAAGGAAGGAGGATCAACATTCGTAACCTTTTTTTTTTGCGGGAAAATCCATCGGAAACTCTAAAGCTCTACATAATGGAGGTGGCTACCTTTGGTTCGACGTGCTCACCAACATCAGCCCGATTTGTAAAAAATCTCAACGCGGATGGGCACACAATTCGGTATCCTCGTGCAGCGAAAGCCATCCAAGAAAATCACTTCGTGGATGATTACTTGGATAGCTTCTAATCTATTGAAGAAGCTATTCAAGTATTAAAATACGTTAAGCTTGTCCATTCGATGGGCGGGTTTGAAATCCGCAATATCCTTTTAAACTCTGTGAAAGTACTTCAAGAGGTTTGCGAAACATCAAGCGATAATACAAAGAATCTACCTTTGGCATGCGGTGAGTGTATTGAATCAGTTCTTGGAATGCAGTGAGTAGATGACGTTTACTCTGACATATAATTCGTGTTGGAGACCAATCATATAAGGACGAAGCGGGAGGTTCTAAAAGTAGTGTTGAGTTTTCGACCTCCTCGGCTGCATATAATTTTTCATGGTTCACGGCAAGATCCTTATCCAAGATACATGGAAAGGCCGTTTCTTCAACTATAGCATCATCAACGAGCACTGCCCACACGAAGGGAGACCCGACGACGAGAAAGAAGCGTTCTACGCTCAGCTGGAGCAGACATACGATGGATGCCCACTGCGGGACGTTAAAATCGTCATCGGTGACATGAACGCACAGGTAGGAAGGGAGGAAATGTATGGACCGGTCATCGGACCGGATAGTCTGCACACCGTATCGAATGACAACGGCCAACGATGCATAAACTTCGCAGCCTCCCGCGGAATGGTAGTCCGAAGCACCTTCTTCCCACGCAAAAATATCCACAAGGCCACATGAAGATCACCTAACCAAGAAACGGAAAACCAAATCGATCACGTTCTAATCGACGGTAAATTCTTCTCCGACATCACGAATGTCCGCACTTACCGCAGTGCGAATATTGAATCCGACCACTACCTCGTTGCAGTATGCCTGCGCTCAAAACTCTCGACGGTGTACAACACGCGTCGAAGTCGGACGCCGCGGCTTAACATTGGGCGGCTACAAGACGGTAGACTAGCCCAAGAATACGCGCAGCAGCTGGAAGTGGCACTTCCAACGGAAGAGCAGCTAGGCGCAGCGTCTCTTGAAGATGGCTGGAGAGATATTCGATCCGCCATTGGTAGCACCGCAACCGCTGCACTAGGTACGGTGCCCCGGATCAGAGAAACGACTGGTATGACGGCGAATGTGAGCAGTTAGTGGAAGAGAAGAATGCAGCATGGGCGAGATTGCTGCAACACCGCACGAGGGCGAACGAGGCACGATATAAACAGGCGCGGAACAGACAAAACTCGATTTTCCGGAGGAAAAAGCGCCAGCAGGAAGATCGAGACCGTGAAGAAACGGAACAACTGTACCGCGCTAATAACACACGAAAGTTCTATGAGAAGTTAAACCGTTCACGTAAGGGCCACATGCTACAACGAGATATGTGTAAGGGCATAAACGAACGAGCGTGAGGTGATCCAAAGGTGGCGGCAGCACTACGAAGAGCACCTGAATGGCGATGTGGCAGACGACGATGCCGGTATGGTGATGAACCTGAGAGAGTGCGCACAGGACATATTTTTACAGGCTCCGGATCTCCAGGAAATTCAAGAAGAGATTGGCCGGCTGAAGAACAACAAAGCCCCTGGGGTTGACCAACTACCAGGAGAGCTATTTAAACACGGAACACGGTGGTGAGGCACTGGCTAGAGCGCTGCTCTAGATCATTACCAAGATTTGGGAGGAGGAAGTTTTGCCGCAGGAGTGGATGGAAGGTGTAGTGTGTCCCATCTACAAAAAGGGCGATAAGCTGGATTGTAGCAACTACCGCGCAATCACATTGCTGAACGCCGCCTACAAGGTACTCTCCCAAATTTTATGCCGTCGACTAGCACCAATTGCAAGGGAGTTCGTGGGGCAGTACCAGGCGGGTTTTATGGGCGAACGCTCCACCACGGACCAGGTGTTCGCCATTCGCCAAGTACTGCAGAAATGCCGCGAATACAACGTGCCCACACATCATCTATTCATCGACTTCAAAGCCGCATATGATACAATCGATCGGGACCAGCTATGGCAGCTAATGCACGAACACGGTTTTCCGGATAAACTGACACGATTGATCAAAGCGACGATGGACCGGGTGATGTGCGTAGTCCGAGTTTCAGGGGCATTCTCGAGTCCCTTCGAAACCCGCAGAGGGTTACGGCAAGGTGATGGTCTTTCGTGTTTGCTATTCAACATCGCTTTGGAAGGGGTAATACGAAGAGCAGGGATTAACACGAGTGGTACAATTTCCAATAAGTCCGTCCAGCTATTTGGCTTCGCCGACGACATAGATATCATGGCACGTAACTTTGAGAAGATGGAGGAAGCCTACATCAGACTGAAGAGGGAAGCTAAGCGGATCGGACTAGTCATCAACACGTCGAAGACGAAGTACATGATAGGCAGAGGTTCAAGAGAAGACAATGTGAGCCACCCACCGCGAGTTTGCATCGGTGGTGACGAAATCGAGGTGGTAGAAGAATTTGTGTACTTGGGCTCACTGGTGACTGCCGAAAATGACACCAGCAGAGAAATTCGGAGACGCATAGTGGCTGGAAATCGTACGTACTTTGGACTCCGCAAGACGCTCCGATCGAATAGAGTTCGCCGCCGTACCAAACTGACAATCTACAAAACGCTAATTAGACCGGTAGTCCTCTACGTACACGAGACCTGGACGATGCTCGTGGAGGACCAACGCGCACTTGGAGTTTTCGAAAGGAAAGTGCTGCGTACCATCTATGGTGGGGTGCAGATGGCGGACGGTACGTGGAGGAGGCGAATGAACCACGAATTGCATCAGCTGTTGGGAGAACCATCCATCGTTCACATCGCGAAAATTGGAAGACTATGGCGGGCCGGTCACGTAGCCAGAATGTCGAACAGTCATCCGATGAAAACGGTTCTCGACAACGATCCGACGGGCACAAGAAGGCGAGGTGCACAGCGGACAAGGTGGATCGATCAGGTGGAAGACGATTTGCGGACCCTCCGCAGACTGCGTGGTTGGCGAAGTGCAGCCATGGACCGAGCTGAATGGAGAAGACTTTTATGTGCAGCACAGGCCACTCCGGCCTTAGTCTGAATAAATAATAATAATGGATTTCCAAGATTGGGAATTGCTTAACGCAATGGAAGCGATTGACAGGACTGTTTGATCAGCTACCGTTCCTCAGTTCCTCTCATGCGCCGTTCCCAACCGACTTCAACCTTTTACAAATACACGTATTTGTTAACGCTAGTGAATTATGCATAGCATACATTCGGCTGCCAGTAGGAGAACACATTCAGGTGGCGTCGGTCGCCGGAAAGACAAAAGTAGTCCCTTTCCACGTATGGGGCTGAAAGCGGCCGTTCTTGGCACTCGCCTTCTGGAATCCATAAAGCATCACCGTACTCTCCCGATCAAGCATTCTGCACTATGGAGTGTCTCCAAGACGGTGCTAGCGTGGATACAATCCGAACACCGACGATATCACAAGTTCGTTGCAGTTCGCGTTGGGGAAACACTGTTTTCCACAGACGTGGAGCAATGGAAATGGATACAGACAAAGATGAATCCGGCGGACGAAGCTACAAAATGAAGAAATAGTCCCAGCCTCCATCCAGCGTTTCCATGGTACGGAAGGGTGTCCTGAAACACGACAACGCACTGTTTCGAAGTCAAGTCGCAGCTATAGAAAATCGTCCTTCCTGGATGAAGACGGGTTTTTTCGAATTGCGGGAAGGATTGGCGCTGCCTTCTTTGCTCAATATGAAGCAAAATATCCAGCTTTTCTGTCTCCTAAGTACCCAATGACAATTCTGATAGTCGATTCGCTCCACATTCGATTCCGTCATGCAATTAGAGAAACGGTCACCAATGAACTAAGACAACGATTCGATATTCCCAAGCTTAGAGCACTAGTAAGTAAAGTGATGCGTAGTTGCAAATGGTGTCGAATAATGAAGGTGACTCCTCAGCCTCCGGTAATAGGACCTCTGCCAGAAGTACGCGTTAGACCTTTCGTCCGACCATTTACGTACGTAAGACTAGATTACTTTGGCCCGGTATTCGTGAAAATTGGAAGGAGTCAAGCAAAGGCGTGGGGTGGCACTATTCACCTGCCTGACTATCAGAGCTGTGCACCTTGAAATAGTCCACAGATTGAGTACAGTATCGTGTATATATAATGACCATACGTAGATTCGTCTCTCTAAGTCAGCGGTTCTCAACCTTTTTCTGGAGAGGTACCCCTTCGAGCTTTTACATTCATTGAGGTACCCCCCACCCAAATTTTCGCTGTTCCGTGAAGCTTCCCAAATAAAATTTGGAAATTCCGTGGATCTAGGTTTCGAAGGGTTTTGAAAGGATACTTCCGAGTCTCTTGAAGGGAGGCATCCGAGTCTTTCGAAAGTAGGTTTCCAAGGCTCTTAGAAGGCTTCTGATCGTTCTACAAGGACTGAGGACAAGGCTTCTGAGCCTCTTAAAAGAAGGTTTTTCTTGAATGGAGACTTGTCTTGTCTCTTGAATGGAGACTTCTGACTCTTGATCTAAGACTCTAGAAAGAAGGCTTCCGTTCCGTGTCTCTTAAAAGGAGACTTGGAAGGAGGCTTCCGAGCCTCTTGAAAGGAGACTTCCAAGTGTCTTGAAATGCGACTTCCAAGTCTCTTGAAAGGAGACTTCCAAGTCTCTTGAAAGGAGACTTCCAAGTCTCTTGAAAGGAGACTTCCAAGTCTCTTGAAAGGAGACTTCCAAGTCTCTTGAAAGCAGACTTCCAAGTCTCTGGAAAGGAGACTTCCAAGTCTCTGGAAAGGAGACTTACAAGTCTCTTGAAAGGAGATTTCTGAACCTCATGAAAG
The DNA here is from genome assembly GCF_024139115.2 of Armigeres subalbatus. Lineage (NCBI taxonomy): Eukaryota > Metazoa > Arthropoda > Insecta > Diptera > Culicidae > Armigeres > Armigeres subalbatus. The sequence continues at coordinate 82,408 of NW_026942677.1, read as the reverse complement.
AAGGCTTCTTAGCCTCTTGAAAGGAGGCTACCAATCCTCTTGAAAGGAGGGTTCTAAGACTTTTGAAAGGAGGCTTCGATGCCTCTTGAAGAAGAAGTCTTCCTCTTGAAAGAAGTCTTCCATGCCTCTTAAAAGGAAGCTGCCAAGCTTCTTGAAAAGAGGTTTCCGAGCCTCTTGGAAGGAGGCTTCCGAGCCTCTTGAAAGAAGCCTTCCGAGCCTTTTGGAACAAGGCTTTCGATCTTCTTGAAAGAAGGCTGGCGAACCTCTCCAAAGAGTCTTTCGAGCCTCTTGAAAGAAGGCTTCCGATTTTTTTTCTGCAAATTAGTGAAACGATACGTACTTGCTTTAAGTATTCAGTCGTGTTTGTTTGTTCATGCGAAAGGGCTCGATAATTAAGACTTTTAAATGATTTAACCAATACTGCTTGCAACGAAGTTATTTAGCTTTTTGGAAAAAGTCGTCATGCCTCTCAAATCTAAAACCTACAATCAACACCGAAAATAGGCCTCTTAAATTATGTTTGTAGTGGCAGGAATATGCGAATATCCCACAGTGCTGGACACATAAGCTATTTAACGAAAAACTCTCCAGTTATCCGGATTATGTTTAATTGTATACCATTTACACAAAATATGATCTTTGATAATTAGGTATTGGTATTGGGAGGTGTCCGGCGCTGGGAGATCCCCCTTATAGGTTTTCATTTATTGATCGCCATGCATATCATGTACAATGCAAAGTGCTAAAAAAATTACATAATTATCAAAACTTGATCAATAAGTGTTTATTGGAATTGTAATACATCCGCCATTACGCATTTTTGTCCGAGGTACCCCTTTTGGCCAGCGAAGGTACCCCCGGGGGTACATGTACCCCAGGTTGAGAACCGCTGCTCTACGTGATACACCTGCAGAATTTTACACCGATATTGCCACTTGTTTCCAGGCGGCAAGTAAAGAGCTAGACAGTGAGATATAGTCACAGAAGGAGGCCATCGCCCTCACGTTTACCAACGCACAAACTAAGTGTAATTTTATTCCACCTTCTGCTCCCCTTATGGGAGCGTCTAGTGCGTTCGGTCAAAACCGCAGTTGGAACTATTTTGGATGCGTCTCGTCGTCCCGATGATGAGACTTTGGAGACAATGCTTTATGAAGCAGAGGCGATGACGTACGTTCCTTTGGAGTCTGCGGACGAAGAAGCGTTAACTTCTAATCACTTTCTTCTGGGTAGTTCGAAAGGGATCAAAGTTCTACCTGCAGAAGCAGTACTGGAACATGCAAAGCTGAGAAATAGTTGGAAACTCGCCCAATATATTACCGATCAATTTTGACGTAGTTGGGCCCGGGAGTACCTTCCGGTGATCTTTAGAAGAACTAAATGGTCCGAAGAAGCCGCATTATTGATAATCTATAGTTTTGGCGGTGAGTGAAACAAAGAGGAACCAATGGATTTGTGGACGAGTTATACAAGTCTTCCCAGGAAAAGACGGAAGAGTTCGTCAAGCCATAGTGAAAACTGCAACTGGAATACTCAAAAGAGCAGCAGTTAAATTAGCGGTTCTCGATGTCATCGATGAGAATAGGCCAGTCGCAGAACCTTTATCTTCAGGCCCAGTTTACGAGAGGGGGAATGTGATGACACGATTCCCTGTTCTGGCGGCACTGCTACTGACTAGTAGTTTCATATTCCAGCTGTTCGCGATAACCCTGTCAATGTGAATGGTGCGAGTAGGGATAGCGGATAGGCACGAATATAGATATAAAAACAAAATAATAGACGATTGTCACAACAGGTGATTTGCTTATACACGATGTAATTAAACTAAATTGAACTTATTAAGCTAATTATACCTAATTAAATTCTTCTTAAATCTAATATTTAAAGTGCCCTAATCTAGTTGCAGTTAAAACTTATATCTATTACACAATTTCTATAAAATACCGTATACAGAACTCAATTGTAAGTACGGTGATTGAAGTGTAGAATTAAACCTAATGGGGTGCGCTATAATTACAGAGTTAAAATCAGAAACCAGTGGCATTGTAGATTTGACATTTTCAAAAAACCTTTCGGTACAGCAAATATGTAAGACAAAAAACAAACATGCATTATAACAAGAATAAATAAATAAATTATTTGTAGCTTGAAGGGCACAGACCTAAATCGTGTTGCTATCTAGACTTGGTGATTCCTAACCCCACAGGCAGTGTGAAAGTATTGTTATTGCCTGAAAATTATTATGGCGGAATAAAATGCATTAAATGAAATATTACCTAATGTTCAATACACCTCCCAATAAATTAGCAACAAGAAATTCACTTGTTAGCAGTTTGAGAATAACTTTGGTAAGGAATTGAAGAACTTTAGAAGTCAATAATAACATGAGCATCTTCTAGAAACAGTGTTAGCAGATCCTCTTTGCGCAACTTTACTGTTACTAACTTTGGTTCAGATATCAAACTAGACAGATGACGTCTCTAAAGTTTCCCATGTTCGATCTATTATTGGAAAACTCTTTACTCTCTATTGGTGGGAACTGAAAAGTTAAAGAAAAGTTTAGTTTTTTTGCTATTTGTCCGTGAAAATCGAATCCACTGCGTACTTTTATTTATTACGAGTTCTATATGTACTTGTAGAAAAAAAAATAATGACGAGTCATTTAAAATCCAGGAAATAAATATATTTTCATACACCATTATTATCGGTACAGCAAGTGTCTGTCAGCCACCCTCCATGCATCACAACGATCCCAACAGCTCAAATAAACGAACGGAGTGAACATCACTCTGAAAAAGAAATCAAATTACTGCATGTTTGCCAATTCGGTTGCATATGCAGCCTTTCATTGTGTGCATTGTGTTTAGGGAAGCAACAGGAAGTAAAAAAAACTATAGTTTGCTATTGTGAAAAGCAGATAGATTCATAGAATGTTTCATTAATGAAAACTGAATTTTAGATATTACTGGGATATCACTGAGGTTCAAGAGAGAGTCGTAGGCATCTTCTGGATTGCAAATCTTTTCTATTGCGGTGGGTATGAATTTATGTATTCAAAACACTTAGTTGTGAGACGACGGTAAGCTAATTGACATGAGTAATAAACATGAAAATGTAAAATTCATTCATCATTATTTTACCATTGCTAGTTTAATCAAAACAACAATCATGAAACTGAAAAACATACATTCCGTTTGTGTCGATGAAGTTTTCAACCTATCAATGAAGCCAATCTCTTTAAATGTTACTGCAAAAAACTTAACCACATCAACTCACACAGCAAATCCAAACTCAACACCCACTTTTCCACAGCCAACCCGCGCCGGTGAGCTACGGACTGCATGCTTGCACGACTGGCGCAATTTACAGTTAGGATGTTTTTGCAGCCTCAAACCACTCGAACTCGTTACTGGTTCACGGTTTCAGCTGCTTGTTGGCAGACGGTTTGCAATAAGTGTACCGGTAAACGGGAGAGGACCTGCTGTGCGCTCCAATATATAGGTCGATTTCGGTTTCATTTGGCTGCTTCGTTGCAGATCAGACCATAGTAATAGTAGGTTGTATCTAGACTGCACTGCTTGTACCGGGGAAATAAAAATGAGGTGAAATCGCTAATAGCTTTAATTTTCCATCAAATCACGAGGCACCACTAACCCCATCCAAAAATAACACTTTTGAAACAACCTTTAAATTTCTCGCCGAAGCTAGACTGACTCGAAGAATAGCCGACAGTCATGGAAGATTCATTGCCTGATGATGGCATTGTAAGGCCCCATAGCGTCAGTCAGCAGTTTGACTGCGTGGTCGATTTATCGCACAGCAAGCGAGAAACTGAAAGTGTCACTTATTGGAACACAATGACCGACCGACCTAGAACCAGATTTGCCTTGTCGGGCATTTGAGCGTGTTTATTGTGCATTATGATGTATTGCGCAGATTCCGCCTTATTAGACTCCTGCGCGAAAATTATTTGCGTGAATATTTTCCCCGTGTCACAGATGCAAATTAATTAGTACTATTTGCTGTTTGTTTGAGTGAACAAAAACACATGTGTCCGTTAAATAAATCCAACAAAAAAACAATTACTAAAGTGGTTTGAATGTATTGGTGTGTACGCTAACAATTCAAAGCAAAACGAAGTTACGCCAGAGTCTAAAAATTTATGCAACGGGCAATACAATGATTAGTGCTGTTCGCCGCCGCCGACAACGATTTTGGACTTTATCACGCCGATAAAGATATAATAAAAATGCGATATAATAAAAAAAAATCAATGAACTTGCCAAGCAAACAAAATTTGTATTCAAGTACCTATGACGTTGGAAATTCACCGAATTATGTTAGGAATTGACTGAATTCCTGTGGGAATTGCAATTTACCGTCGTCAAATTGTTTGAAGGTGAAAGCTCTGAACATTCAACTTGCAACTATGCTGCACGTTTATAAAAACGGCTCAAATATCTGAACAAGGATGGCTTGAACCCTAAGAAATAAAGGCTGTCCCAAACCTAGGCGATTTCATCGTCGCGACTCTATCGCTAAGTTGCTGCATGCAGTGTTCCATTTACGCTTCCACACCAAACGGACGGCAACAGAATGGCAGTCGCCAAGCAACGGCAACAGTCGCATCGCGTATGTTTGAAGGAACTTTTAGACCAGCGGTTCTCAACCTGGGGTACATGTACCCCTGGGGGTACCTTCGCCGGGCCCAGGGGGTACCTTGGACAAAAATGCATAATGGCGGATTTTAATCAATTTTAATCAAAACTTATTGATAAAGTTTTAGTTTTTTTTTCTAAATTGTGTACATAATATGCTCAGTGAATTAAGACTATTGAATTCTTCTCTCCACAACCACCAGGCCCGGAAGCCTCCTTTCAAGAGACCAGGCCTCATTTCAAGTCGCCCGGAAGCCTCCTTTCAAGAGGCCCGGAAGCCTCCTTTCAATAGGCCCGGAAGCCTCCTTTCAAGAGGCCAGGAAGCCTGCTTTCAAGAGGCCCGGAAGCCTCCTTCCAAGAGGCCAGGAAGCCTCCTTTAAGAGGCCCGGAAGCCTCCTTTCAAGAGGCCCGGAAGCCTCCTTTCAAGAGGCCCAGGCCTCCTTTCAAGAGGCCCAGAAGCCTCCTTTCAAGAGGCCCAAGCCTCCTTTCAAGAGGCGGAAGCCTCCTTTCAAGAGGCCCGAAGCCTCCTTTCAAGAGGCCCGGAAGCCTCCTTTCAAGAGGCCAGAAGCCTCCTTTCAAGAGGCCCAGGCCTCCTTTCAAGAGGCCCAGAAGCCTCCTTTCAAGAGGCCCAGAAGCCTCCTTTCAAGAGGCCGGAAGCCTCCTTTCAAGAGGCCCAAGCCTCCTTTCAAGAGGCCAGAAGCCTCCTTTCAAGAGGCCCGGAAGCCTCCTTTCAAGAGGCCCAGAAGCCTCCTTTCAAGAGGCCCAGAAGCCTCCTTTCAAGAGGCCCAGCCTCCTTTCAAGAGGCTCAGAGCCTCCTTTCAAGAGGCTCAGAAGCCTCCTTTCAAGAGGCTCAGAAGCCTCCTTTCAAGAGGCCTCAGAGCCTCCTTTCAAGAGGCTCAGGCCTCCTTTCAAGAGGCTCAGAAGCCTCCTTTCAAGAGGCTCAGAAGCCTCCTTTCAAGAGGCTCAGCCCTCCTTTCAAGAGGCTCAGGCCTCCTTTCAAGAGGCTCAGAAGCCTCCTTTCAAGAGGCTCGGGCCTCCTTTCAAGAGGCTCAGAGGCCTCCTTTCAAGAGGCTCAGGCTTCCTTTCAAGAGGCTCAGGCCTCCTTTCAAGAGGCTCAGGCCTCCTTTCAAGAGGCTCAGAAGCCTCCTTTCAAGAGGCTCAGAAGCCTCCTTTCAAGAGGCTCGGAAGCCTCCTTTCAAGAGGCCCAAGCCTCCTTTCAAGAGGCCCGAAGCCTCCTTTCAAGAGGCCCAAAAGCCTCCTTTCGATGGGCCCGGAAGCCTCTTTTCAAAAGGCCCGGAAGCCTCCTTTCAAGAGGCCAGAAGCCTCCTTTCAAGAGGCCCAGGCCTCCTTTCAAGAGGCCCGGAAGCCTCCTTTCAAGAGGCCCGGAAGCCTCCTTTCAAGAAGCCCGGAAGCCTCCTTTCAAGAGGCCCGGAAGCCTCCTTTCAAGAGGCCCGGAAGCCTCCTTTCAAGAGGCCCGGAAGCCTTCTTTCAAGAGGCCCAGGCCTCCTTTCAAGAGGCCCAGAAGCCTCCTTTCAAGAGGCCCAGGCCTCCTTTCAAGAGGCCCGGAAGCCTCCTTTCAAGAGGCCCAGGCCTCCTTTCAAGAGGCCCGGAAGCCTCCTTTCAAGAGGCCCGGAAGCCTCCTTTCAAGAGGCCCAGGCCTCCTTTCAAGAGGCCCGGAAGCCTCCATTCAAGAGGCCCAGGCCTCCTTTCAAGAGGCCCAGAGCCTCCTTTCAAGAGGCTCGGAACCCTTCTTTCAAGAAGCTCAGAAGCCTCCTTCCAAAAGGCTCAGAAGCCTCCTTTAAAGAGGCTCAGAAGCCTCCTTTCAACAGGCTCAGAAGCCTCCTTTCAAGAGGCTCAGAAGCCTCCTTTCAAGAAGCTCAGAAGCCTGCTTTCAAGAGGCTCATAAGCCTCCTTTCAAGAGGCTCGGAAGCCTCCTTTCAAGAGGCCCGGAAGCCTCCTTTCAAGAGGCCCGGAAGCCTCTTTTCAAGAGGCCCGGAAGCCTCCTTTCAAGAGGCCCGGAAGCCTTCTTTGAAGAGGCTCAGAAGCCTCCATTCAAAAGGTTGGAAAGCCTCTTTCCCAGGGGTGAAACGTCCTATCAAGTTGCTTAGAATGTTACCTTCAAATGGCTCGAAAGCCGCTTTTCAAGAGGCTCGGAATCTTCTCTTCAAGAGCTCGATGTATGAAAATTCTAGCCAACTTCATGGAGAGCCATATATCCTGTTAACTTTCACTACCATATTTTATATATCTTATGAGATACACTTATTTTCATTTACAGCAAAAAATAGGGGGTACCTCAATTGATACAAAAGTTCGAAGGGGTACCTCTCAAGAAAAAGGTTGAGAACCGCTGTTTTAGACTAATTCCTATCATTGAAGTGTTTTCCTGAGTGGGGAAAATGCCACTTAATGTAAATATATTTTATTAATGCGGTATTTACGCATACAACAAAGAAGATAAATCATTATAGATCTAAATATTTCGTAGTGGTTAAATGTCCCTGACAAACAATAAAACAATAGATCATTGGTTTTACAAATTTCTGAAACACCGATGTCACCGTCAGGGGTCCCTGTTGGGTCCTCTTTGAGAGTGGTTCTAGTTTGGCCAACTGAAAGAAAAATTATAACTCACGAGCATCAGGGACATGGGTTCGAGTTCAAATCAAAATCTTCCACTTAATGTCCATGTCGGGTGGCCAATACCAGAAAAATAGGCAAATAACTTTGATTGAACTGACAGTTTACCATGTTTGCACTTGTAGATCATGTGACTAGTCCGACGTTAATTGCGATTTCATTTATTATTACAACTTGGCATCTTTACAGGCAAGTTTTTTTTATGTACAGGTTATCCGACTTAGTAAGTAGATGGGAATAACCAGCGCGGGGGGGGGACATACATTTTCAGTGCAAAACGTAAACAAACGAGCATAAATTCCATACAAAAATCCAAGATGGCTGAGTTGGGGATATTGACAAGTCAGAATACCCCCCAATAAATGCATCCTGGTTACTGGCACATATTTCAACTTCAACAGAGAGGTTCTTTTGAGTGTAGTGGTGTAATGTAGAGTCTTATGGCTTATCTCTAAATGGCAAGTTAAGACATAGTACCTGGATGCCTGGATACCTGGTTGGCTACAGCGCCAATACACATATGCCTGGCGTATTGTAAAGTTCCATAATTTTCGATCTTGGGCGATGTTCCTCCAGTTTTACCAGTGCTCGTGGCTTTCCACGAAGTCGCCAGCCCCAACCTGGTTCTCTGTTGAATATTGTTTTCGCAATTTGCTACACATTTTGCAACAACTTCAAACACATCCCATGTACTTTGTCTTGGTAGAGTTAATGGTTAAGCCTATCCTCGCCGTCTCCCTTTTCAGTGAGACAAAAGCCTCCACTACCGAATACTTGATTTCGAGTCATCCGGCATAGCACGTATCAGTCTAATCAGTTTGTCGGAAAACCAAGTTCGAACATTAGCTGCCACAGCTCATTTCTTATTCACTGAATCGTACGCTACTTTGAAATCTATGAACAGATGGTGAGTCTGCAAGTTGTACTCCCGGAATTTATCAAGGATAATTCGCAGGCTAAACATCTGATCTGTCGTTTATCGGCCCTCACGAAAACCTGCCTGGTATTCGCCGACGAAGGACTCCTCAAGCGGTCTTAGTCTGTTAAACAGGATATGCGGCAGGATTTTGTACGCCGACTTCAGAAGGATGATCCCTCTGTAATTGACACACTCTAGTCTGTGCTTTTTATGGATAATATGGTGGATTGATTGATACAGCTGCTCGCTTCCGTGTTTGAGAGGCTCGACCGTGATCTAGTCCTTCCCAGCAGCTTTACTGTTTTTCAACTCGTTTAGAGCCTTCTTTACTTCGTCCAGCGTTTGTGGTTCCACAGCTCGACCGTCGCCGACTATATCCATCCTGCTCCTTGATACACCTTCATTTTCACCGTGAGTAATTCGCGCTGGAACCAGGCCGCCATTGGCACATATTTTTTTATTTCAAAATTTCCATCGCTATTAGTTAGAATATATTGAAACTAGATGAGAAACGCTTTGGTTGAGCCAAATTGATGGACGTCTCCTTTGCTATGGGGCTAAGCATGTTTTAAAAAGGTCGATTTTTCGATAATTTCAAGGTAAGTAATCAAGTTATACCACAAAATTTTACATTGAAACATCTTCAAAACTCGTTACTGTTGGATAGAGGATGAATAAAGCTTTCAATTGATGTAAAAAAAATGTGGCGGCCTTCTTGGATTTGGCCGCCATTTTGAAGTTTATCAAAAATATCGATTTTTCACTATGAGCGCACCGCTCAATCTTATTTCTGAGAAGACCATCTGAAAGCTGAGAAAAAAATACATAAGATACAGTTGAGAAACTATGTGTGCATTGACATTTACCCGATAAAAAGAAATATTTTTCTAAAAAGAGCTTTACGTATTTTTAACGTGTATTGCGCAACATCAATATGTATTATATTTGTGTACGCAATAAAGCATAATTTTGTAATCGTTAATTTTTCCTGAGTTTAGTTAAGTAAAGAACATTAATTTTAAGTAAAAAAACCCAGATTAATCCACCTAGCGTTGGTGGTGCCTTTCTCGAATTTAGTTAAGACACCAACCTTATATGGGGTTTATATGGTCCGATGTACCATTTTCTTCATAACTTTTAAACGCAATGACCGATCGTTATAAAATTCAATAGTGATCAACAAGGCTTTGTCCCCTGTCGAATGAAACTTGTTACGAGAAAATCGGTTAAGGATTACTATACAAAAAGTTGTCTAATGTTTTTATAGCTTTTGTGCACACACATACACACACACACACACATACACACATACATACACACGGACAGACACACATGTGCTCAGCTCGTCCAGCTGAGTCGATTGGTATATAATACTATGGGTCTCAGAGGCTTCTATAAAAAGTTCGTTTTCGGAGTGAAATGATAGCCTTTCGGTACAACTTAGTTGTACGAGAAAGGCAAAAAATATGCCTATCTTCGTTTAAGACGCCATCTTGATTATTAGTAGTTAAGCATGTTTTTCAAAATCCGATGTGAGTTAAACTAGTATTAAATACATTATAGTTAAGTTGTTTCAAATGAAAATAAATATAATAAAATCGTTTTTAGATACCTCAAATTCAATTACCTCAAAACTCTTCGAATATTTTTGGATATGATTATGTACTCGTTTTGTGGCAAAAATAATGGTTGTTCTGAGTCCCTTTGAGGAAGCATCTGTTATCAGCTTGTCTCTATTTGGCGTTAAGCTGTATTTGTACGCAGCACGTTTAAGTGTTCCCGCCACCCCATCACATGGACATTTTCCGTGAGAACTGGCGTGAAAATTCCATTCTACATCCATTTGGAAATCTTTCTTCATGAATGTGATGTTGGTGAAATTATATTTGTTCTTGTACTGACTCCCAGCTCCATCGGTGAACACGTGGGTCTTTGTAATCTGCGTAAGATTGATCTTCATGAACTCAAACAGCTTACGAAAACAGCAGTGCACCAAAACATAGTTATGCTCAAGAACGGGTGAAATAATTGTACGGGTGAAATAAATGTTTTATGAAGAAGCTCTCCTTCGATTCTGTAATAAATCACGAATGGATGAATTGTAACCATCTGTCTTGCAAAATGGTGCGATTGTATCTCGTTTTGAATGATTACTTTCACTTTGTACTTTTCTTGAAAGTCTGCGTAAACGATAGTTACATTTGACTTCAGATTGGACTTCAGCTCAAATAGATAGTCTATTTGTGCCTAAGAATATAAACATAAAATGAGCATTTCTGAGAAGACCATCTGAAAGCTGAGAAAAAAATACATAAGATACAGTTGAGAAACTATGTGTGCATTGACATTTACCCGATAAAAAGAAATATTTTTCTAAAAAGAGCTTTACGTATTTTTAACGTGTATTGCGCAACATCAATATGTATCATATTTTTGTACGCAACAAAGCTTAATTTTGTAATCGTTGATTTTTTCTTGAGTTTAGTAAAGTAAAGAACATTAATTTAAAGTAAAAAAACCCAGATTAATCCACCTAGCGTTGGTGGTGCCTTTCTCGAATTTAGTTAAGACACCAACCTTATATGGGGTTTATATGGTCCGATGTACCATTTTCTTCATAACTTTTAAACGCAATGACCGATCGTTATAAAATTCAATAGTGATCAACAAGGGGTTGTCCCTTGTGGAATGAAACTTGTTACGAGAAAATCGGTTAAGGATTACTATACAAAAAGTTGTCTAATGTTTTTATAGCTTTTGTGCACACATACACACACACACACACATACACACACACATACACACGGACAGACAGACATGCGCTCAGCTCGTCCAGCTGAGACGATTGGTATATAATACTATGGGTCTCAGAGGCTTCTATAAACAGTTCGTTTCCGGAGTGAAATGATAGCCTTTCGGTACAACTAAGTTGTACGAGAAAGGCAAAAAATATGCCTATCTTCGTTTAAGACGCCATCTTGATTATTAGTAGTTAAGCATGTTTTTCAAAATCCGATATGAGTTAAACTAGTATTAAATACATTATAGTTAAGTTGTTTCAAATGAAAATAAATATAATAAAATCGTTTTTAGATACCTCAAATTCAATTACCTCAAAACTCTTCGAATATTTTTTGGATATGATTATGTACTCGTTTTGTGGCAAAAAATAATGGTTGTTCTGAGTCCCTTTGAGGAAGCATCTGTTATCAGCTTGTCTCTATTTGGGGTTAAGCTGTATTTGTACGCAGCACGTTTAAGTGTTCCCGCCACCCCATCACATGGACATTTTCCGTGAGAACTGGCGTGAAAATTCCATTCTACATCCATTTGGAAATCTTTCTTCATGAATGTGATGTTGGTGAAATTATATTTGTTCTTGTACTGACTCCCAGCTCCATCGGTGAACACGTGGGTCTTTGTAATCTGCGTAAGATTGATCTTCATGAACTCAAACAGCTTACGAAAACAGCAGTGCACCAAAACATAGTTATGCTCAAGAACGGGTGAAATAATTGTACGGGTGAAATAAATGTTTTATGAAGAAGCTCTCCTTCGATTCTGTAATAAATCACGAATGGATGAATTGTAACCATCTGTCTTGCAAAATGGTGCGATTGTATCTCGTTTTGAATGATTACTTTCACTTTGTACTTTTCTTGAAAGTCTGCGTAAACGATAGTTACATTTGACTTCAGATTGGACTTCAGCTCAAATAGATAGTCTATTTGTGCCTAAGAATATAAACATAAAATGAGCATTAATGGGTCATTTTTTTGTCAGTTGTGTACCTTTGTGATGAAGAAATGTGGCAAGCATCCGTTGAGCAAATTGCTGAAGTTATCTAAAAACTCTTCAGGTGCGCTTGTCGTATTATCAACAAGTTGATAATGGTTTTCAATCGGAGTCCAATTTTTAAACTAGATGATTTCTAGAGGAAATTTTTCAATTCCATCCAGTAATTTTCCACTAAAGTCACTCAAGTCAGGACATTCTGTGCATTCCAAAAAGTAGCATTGAGGAGAAGGGTTTTTACATACTAAATATTTTTGAATCAGCTCGCTTAAGCAGCTGTCTCGCATTATCGGTAAAGCATTAACCACACGCAATGACAATTCAATATTTTCATGCCTCATGCATACGCACACTGTATGCGTACCGGAGCTTCCGGTTAGTATGCATTCCAGAGGTCGAAGCTTAGCAAACGTAGAAAATCCGATTTTTCAAATTTGGGAAAAGTTCTTTAAAGTTTGCAAAAATTTCGTTTAGTGATCCAAGAAGCAAACGTTTTTGCCTACTTTCTCGACCGGTGGGTGTCTTTACACTGATTTTATCCCGCATATCGGGCATTAACGTACTACAGTCCAAATAGTACTGTTTTCCCTCTTCCTGAGCGACCTTTTCCAATTCTGTTACCGATGTACCCGCATCTGGAAGTTTAACCCTCTAAGACCCGGGACGAACGGATTTTTTTCAAATGGCTCGCATTCAGCACCTGATCGTCGGAATTCCTCGCGGTTTCGTTTGTGCTCAATGGGAATAGCTATATTTTTGCTCTAATACATTTTCAAATAAAAATTTTTGTTCAGGTCCGAGTTATTGCTAAAAATAAGTGTGCGCGGGGGTGTCTATAATTCAAACATCTCTTCAATATTCTGGACGTGTTCATGCCCAAAATTCATCAAATCACCCATCAAACCAACCCAAAAAGATATTTGTAAAGATTTTAGTCGATTCCGATGTTTTCACCATTTGAGTAGGGCAGGATTGACTGAATTCAGGGCCGCATTCAGGGGTTACAATGGTAGAGTATGGGCTAAAAATTCAATTACAATGAAATTTGCATGAGCATGCGGCTGCACAAATTTTACATATCAGGAGTTTTAAATATTAAATTTTCAATTGAAATTGACCTTCTGAAATTTATATCAGGGCCGGATTTGGGGTCGAAATGGGGGTGACCAGGGGCCATATCACCAATTGCAATGAAACTGGGCATGCGACTGCTCAAACTTCATGAAAACACATCAGGAGCTCAAAGAACTCTGTTTGAATTTGAAATTGACCTTCTGTAATTTTGACCAGGGCCGGCTTCAGGGGTCCAAATGGGGAGAGCAAGGGCCATATCACCAAAAGCAATGGAACTGGGCATGCGACTGCTCAAACACCATGGAAACACATCAGGAGCTCAAAGAAATCTGTTTCAAATGGAAATTGATCTTCTGGAATTTCAACCAGGGCCGGATTTAGGAGTGAAAATGGGGAGGGCAGGGGCCATATCACCAATTGCAATGAAACAGGGCATGCGACTGCTCAAACTTCATGAAAACACATCAGGAGCTCAAAGAACTCTGTTTGAATTTGAAATTGACCTTCTGAAATTTTGACCAGGGCCGGCTTCAGGGGTCTAAATGGGGAGAGCAAGGGCCATATCACCAAAAGCAATGGAACTGGGCATGCGACTGCTCAAACACCATGGAAACACATCAGGAGCTCAAAGAAATCTGTTTCAAATGGAAATTGATCTTCTGAAATTTCAACCAGGGCCGGATTTAGGAATGAAAATGGGGAGGGCAGGGGCCATATCACCAATTGCAATGAAACAGGGCATGCGACTGTTCAAACTTCATGAAAACACATCAGGAGCTCAAAGAACTCTGTTTGAATTTGAAATTGACCTTTTGAAATTTTGACCAGGGCCGGCTTCAGGGGTCTAAATGGAGAGAGCAAGGGTCATATCCCCAATTGCAATGAAACTGGGAATGCGACTGCTCAAACTTCATGAAAACACATCTGGAGCACAAAGAACTCTGTTTGAATTTGAAATTGACCTTCTGAAATTTTGACCAGGGCCGGATTCAGGGGTCCAAAAGGGAAGAGCAAGGGCCATGTCACCAAAAGCAATGAAACTGGGCATGCGACTGCTCAAACTTCATGGAAACACATCAGGAGCTCAAAGAAATCTGTTTCAAATTGAAAATTGACTTTTTGAAATTTCAACCAGGGCCGGATTTAGGAGTGAAAATGGGGAAGGCAGGGGCCATCACCAATTGCAATGAAACAGGGCATGCGACTGCTCAAACTTCATGAAAACACATCAGGAGCTCAAAGAATTCTGCTCGAACTTCAAATTGTCTTTCCGAAATTTTGACCAGGGCTGGCTTCAGGGGTCCCAAATGGGGAGGGCAAAGGCCTTATCCCCAATGGAAATAAAATTGGGCGGGGGGCATGCGACTGCTCAAACTTCATGAAAACACATCAGCATCTCAGAGAACTCTGTTTGAATTTGAAATTGACTTTCTGAAATTTCAACCAGGGCCGGATTCAGGGGTGAAAACATGGAGAGCGGGCTGCTCAAACATCATGAAAACACACCAGGAGCTCAAAGTATTCTGATTGAACTTGAAACTGCTCTGATACAAATTTCAGGAATTTCTCCGGCAAATACTCCAGGAATTCCTCTAGAAGTTCCTCCGGGAATTCCTCCACGAATTTCTCCGGAAGTTCCTCCAGGAATTCCTTCGGAAGTTCCTCCAGGAATTCCTCCGGAAGTTCCTCCAGGAATTCTTCCGGAAGTTCCTCCAGGAATTCCTCCGGAAGTTCCTCCAGGAATTCCTCCGGAAGTTCCTCCAGGAATTCCTCCGGAAGTTCCTCCAGGAATTCCTCCGGAAGTTCCTCCAGGAATTCCTTCGGAAGTTCCTCCATAAATTACTCCGGAAGTTCCTCCATAAATACTTCCGAAAGTTCCTCCAGGAATTCTCCGGAAGTTCTTCCAGGAATTCCTCCGGAAGTTCCTCCAGGAATTCCTCCGGAAGTTCCTCCAGGAATTCCTCCGGAAGTTCCTCCAGGAATTCCTCCGGAAGTTCCTCCAGGAATTCCTCCGGAAGTTCCTCCAGGAATTCCTCCGGAAGTTCCTCCAGGAATTCCTCCGGAAGTTCCTCCAGGAATTCCTCCGGAAGTTCCTCCAGGAATTCCTCCGGAAGTTCCTCCAGGAATTCCTCCGGAAGTTCCTCCAGGAATTCCTCCGGAAGTTCCTCCAGGAATTCCTCCGGAAGTTCCTCCAGGAATTCCTCCGGAAGTTCCTCCAGGAATTCCTCCGGAAGTTCCTCCAGGAATTCCTCCGGAAGTTCCTCCAGGAATTCCTCCGGAAGTTCCTCTAGGAATTCCTCCGGAAGTTCCTCCAGGAATTCCTCCGGAAGTTCCTCCAGGAATTCCTCCGGAAGTTCCTCCAGGAATTCCTCCGGAAGTTCCTCTAGGAATTCCACCGGAAGGTCCTCCAGGAATTCTTCCGGACGTTCCTCCAGGAATTCCTCCGGAAGTTCCTCCAGGAATTCCTCCGGAAGTTCCTCCAGGAATTCCTCCGGAAGTTCCTCCAGGAATTCCTTCGGAAGTTCCTCCAGGAATTCCTCCGGAAGTTCCTCCAGGAATTCCTCCGGAAGTTCCTCCAGGAATTCCTCCGGAAGTTCCTCCAGGAATTCCTCCGGAAGGTCCTTCAGGAATTCCTCCGGAAGTTCCTCCAGGAATTCCTCCGGAAGTTCCTCCAGGAATTCCTCCGGAAGTTCCTCCAGGAATTCCTCCGGAAGTTCCTCCAGGAATTCCTCCGGAAGTTCCTCCAGGAATTCCTCCGGAAGTTCCTCCAGGAATTCCTTCGAAAGTTCGTCCCGGAAGTTTCTCCAGGAATTCCTCCGGAAGTTCCTCCAGGAATTCGTCCGGAAGTTCCTCCAGGAATTTCTCCGGAAGTTCCTCCAGGAATTTCTCCGGAAGTTCCTCCAGAAATTCCTCTGGAAGTTGCTCCAGGAATTCCTTCGGAAGTTCCTCCAGGAATTCCCCCGGAAGTTCCACCAGGAATTTCTCCGGGAGTTCCTCCAGGAATTTCTCCGGGAGTTCCTCCAGGAATTCCTTCGGAAGTTCCTCCAGGAATTCCATTGGAAGTTCCTTCAGGAATTCCTTCGGAAATTCTTCCAGGAATTTCTTCGAAAGTTCTTTTAAGAATTTTTCCAGAAGGTGCTCCAGGAAGTTCCACCAGGAATTCCTTCCTAAGTTCCACCAGGAATTCCTTCGGAAGTTCTACCAGTAATTCTTCTGGAAGTTCCACCAGGAATTCCTTCGGAAGTTTCTCCTGGAATTCCTCCAGAAGTTCATGCAGGAATTTCTGCAGAAGTTACTTCGCGAATTCAGGAATTCTTTCGGAACTTTCAGAGATCCTCCAGAAATTTTTGACTTCCGAAGGAATTCCTGGTGGAACTTCCGAAGGAATTCCTGGTGGAACTTCCGAAGGAATTCCTGGTGGAACTTCCGAAGGAATTCCTGGTGGAACTTCCTGGAGCACCTCCTGGAAAAATTCTTGAAAGAACTTCCGAAGAAATTCCTGGAGGAATTTCCGAAGGAATTCCTGAAGGAACTTCCGATGGAATTCCTGGAGGAACTTCCAACGGAATTCCTGGAGGAACTCCCGGAGAAATTCTTGGTGGAACTTCCGGAGGAATTCCTGGAGGAACTTCCGGAGGAATTCCTGGAGCAACTTCCAGAGGAATCTCTGGAGGAACTTCCGGAGATATTCCTGGAGGAACTTCCGGAGAAATTCCTGGAGGAACTTCCGGACGAATTCCTGGAGGAACTTCCGGAGGAATTCCTGGAGGAACTTCAGGAGGAATTCCTGGAGGAACCTCCTGGAGGAACTTCCGGAGGAACCTCCTGGAGGAACTTCCGGAGGAATTCCTGGAGGAACTTCCGGAGAATTCTTGGAGGAACTTTCGGAAGTATTTATGGAGGAACTTCCGGAGGAATTTATGGAGGAACTTCCGGAGGAATTGCTGGAGAAACTTCCGAAGGAATTCCTGAAGGAACTTCCGGGGAATTCCTGGAGGAACTTCGAGGGAAATTCTTGTAGGAACATCCGGATGAATTCCTGGAGGAACTTCGGGAAGAATTCATGGCGGAACTTCCCGAGGGATTTATGAAGGAACTTCCGGAGGAAATCATGGAGGAATTCGTGGAGGAACTTCCGGATGAATTCCTGTAGGAATTTCCGAATGAATTGCTGGAGGAATTTACGAAGGAATTCCTGAAGGAACTTCCGGAGGAATTCCCGGTGGAACTTCGGCAGAAATTCTTTGAGGATTTTCCGGAGGATTTCTTGAAAGATCTTCCGGAGGAATTCCTGGAGGAACTTCCGGAGGAATTCCCGGAGGAACTTCTATAAGATTTCCTGGAGGAACTTTCGAATGAATTCCTGGAGGAATTTCCGAATGAATTCCCGGAGGGATTTCCGAAGGAATTTCTGAAGGAACTTCCGGAGGAACTTCGGCAGAAATTTTTGGAGGATTTTCCGGAACATTCCCTGAAAGAACTTCCGGAGGAATTGCTGGAGGAACTTCCGGAGGAATTCATGGAGGAACTACCGGAGGAATTCCTGGAGGAACTTCCGGAGGAATTCCTGGAGGAACTTCCGGAGGAATTCCTGGAGGAACTTCCGAAGAAATTCCTGGAGGAATTCCCGGAGGAACTTCTAGAGGAATTCCTGGAGTATTTTCCGGAGAAATTCCTGAAATTTGTATCAGAGCAGTTTCAAGTTCAATCAGAATACTTTGATGTGCTGCTGCTCCTGATGTGTTTTCATGATGTTTGAGCAGCCCGCTCTTCATGTTTTCACCCCTGAATCCGGCTCTGGTTGAAATTTCAGAAAGTCAATTTCAAATTCAAACAGAGTTCTTTGAGATGCTGATGTGTTTTCATGAAGTTTGAGCAGTCGCATGCCCACTACCCAGTTTTATTTCTATTGGTGATATGGCCTTTTCTCTCCCCATTTGGACCCCTGAAGCTAGCCCTGGTCAAAATTTCGGAAAGACAATTTGAAGTTCGAACAGAATTCTTTGAGCGCCTGATGTGTTTTCATGAAGTTTGAGCAGTCGCATGCCCTGTTTCATTGCAATTGGTGATATGGCCCCTGCCTTCCCCATTTTCACTCCTAAATGCGGCCCTGGTTGAAATTTCAGAAGATCAATTTCCATTTGAAACAGATTTTTTTGAGCTCCTGATGTGTTTCCATGGTGTTTGAGCAGTCGCATGCCCAGTTTCATTGCTTTTGGTGACATGGCCCTTGCTCTTCCCTTTTGGACCCCTGAATCCGGCCCTGGTCAAAATTTCAGAAGGTCAATTTCAAATTTCAAGTTCTTTGAGCTCCTGATGTGTTTTCATGAAGTTTGAGCAGTCGCATGCCCTGTTTCATTGCAATTGGTGATATGGCCCCTGCCCTCCCCATTTTCACTCCAAAATCCGGCCCTGGTTGAAAATTCAAAAAGTCAATTTCCATTTGAAACAGATTTCTTTGAGCTCCTGATGTGTTTCCATGGTGTTTGAGCAGTCGCATGCCCAGTTCCATTGCTTTTGGTGATATGGCCCTTGCTCTCCCCATTTGGACCCCTGAAGCCGGCCCTGGTCAAAATTACAGAAGGTCAATTTCAAATTCAATCAAAGTTCTTTGAGCTCCTGATGTGTTTTCATGAAGTTTGAGCAGTCGCATGCCCAGTTTCATTGCAATTGGTGATATGGCCCCTGGTCACCCCCATTTCGACCCCTAAATCCGGCCCTGATATAAATTTCAGAAGGTCAATTTCAATTGAAAATTAAATATTTAAAACTCCTGATATGTAAAATTTGTGCAGCCGCATGCTCATGCAAATTTCATTGTAATTGAATTTTTAGCCCATACTCTACCATTGTAACCCCTGAATGCGGCCCTGAATTCAGTCAATCCTGCCCTACTCAAATGGTGAAAACATCGGAATCGACTAAAAATCTTTACAAATATATTTTTGGGTTGGTTTGATGGGTGATTTGATAAATTTTGGGCATGAACACGCCCAGAATATTGAAGAGATGTTTGAATTATAGAAAAAACACCCCCGCGCACACTTATTTTTAGCAATAACTCGGACCTGAACAAAAATTTTTATTTGAAAATGTATTAGAGCAAAAATATAGCTATTCCCATTGAGCACAAACGAAACCGCGAGGAATTCCGACGATCAGGTGCTGAATGCGAGCCATTTGATAAAAATCCGTTCGTCCCGGGTCTTAGAGGGTTAAGAGTTCCCTTCGAAGCACGAACTTGATGAGCCTTTTCGACGAACCAGTTACCTGCAGAATTGTGGAAAATTAGCTTCCGAATGTTGATGACTTTCTCGACTGAATCTTATGTATTTTTTTCTCAGCTTTCAGATTGAGCGCCATAGTAATAAATTGATATTTTTGATAAAATTCAATATGGCGACCAAATCCAAGATAACCGCTACATTTTTTTACATCAACTGAAAGCTTTATTCATCCTCTATACAACAGCAACGAGTTTTGAAGATGTTTCAATGTAAAATTTTGTGATATAACTTGATTACTTACCTTGAAATTATCCAAAATCCGACTTTTTAACAACATAATTAGCCCCTTATGAAACGAGGGGTCTATCAATTTGGCTCAACCAAAGCGTTTTTCATCTAGTTTCAATATATTCTAACTAATAGCGATTGAAATTTCAAAATCAAAAGATAATGTGCCTTTGTGTTGCCTTTTTCTTCTGCGATGGATACGTTTCTCTTCTGCTCTTGCTAAACTGTACCGCTCTCTTTCGGAACGGGTACGAGCCACTAGCATTTGACTCATAGCAACATTTTTCTCGTCCGTCACTCGCTGGCACTCCTCATCAAACCAACCATTTCGTTGGCGTCGCTGTGCAGTGCCTAACACTTCTTGCGCTGTTGTAGTCACAGCTTCGTGGATATTTTCCTGTTGACGTCGCCAGATCCGGTGACATCTCCTAGCAGCAGCAAAGGTCACAAGTCGCAGACCATTTTCATTGATGGCGGAATGAAGGCTTTTCGTACCAACGGCAGAACGAAAGAAACTTTCTCTTCCGATCTGCGCATTTGCACCCCCGATGACAATATTTACATCGTGTGTTGGGCACTCTGCGTAGGCCTTATCAAGGCTCTCATAGAACTCATCCTTCACGTCATCAGGCTTATCGTTCGTTGCTGATCAGGCTAAAGTTAAAGAATTTGCCCTTTATTCTCAACACGTAAATGCGGTCACTTATCGGCTTCCACCGGATAGCACGCTTCATCTGCTTCCCGATATTCATGAAGCCAATTCCACGTTCTGCTCTGCCACCGCCACTATAGTAGATGTGGTACTTGAATGAAAGTGTTCGCTATGGGATCCGCCACCCAGAATTCACGTTCTCCAGTTCAGGGCCACCGTATTTCCTAGATTGCTGCCACACTCACGCCGAACTTCTGCAGCTCACGAGCCAGGAGCCCAAAATGTTCATTCAAAGATCTTACGTTCCAAGATCAGACTTTCCAATCGTTGTCCTTTATTCGTTGCCAGGTCTGTTGCCGTTGTTGCAGTCCGTTTGCTCTACTTTTGCCTTTCTTGGAACTGTAGAATCTTCGGTAGGCTACCGTACCAGGGTTGAGCTTCCTACATCGCGTTAAAGGGGCTGCCTTCTCGATGCTGACACGATGCAACATGGTGTGCACAGTTTAGTTTAGTGTGCCTCGCTGGCACTCGGACGATGATCAGCCGCCCCTAACATGGGGAACAGACGCTGTTTTGAGCCGCTCCTAACATGGAGAGCAGACGCTCGATCAGATATGCACCTCCGGAGAGGAGCAAATCTCCCCTTCCTTGTCAGCATACGAACATAGTTCCTACCGGAGTTGGTTCCCTAAGGTTGCTCGTCTACCGACCAGCGCCACGATGAGATAGGGATAGGAGTTGTTGGGTAAGAGGCTAAGGACCGCGAAATGGGGTCTATTTTATTCCTTCAGGTACGTGAAGTACCAATGGTATACTTTACCTAGCATTTGCCGTCTCTTAAGTACGAATTGTCATTTGTCATATGTCATTTTTTCCCAAGTGAGTTTGGCTACCTCCAGGTTGGTCAACACGGGACCGGTTCTGTTGTGAACTCAAAAACCACAGTAATGAAGTTTAACATAAGTTCCAGAAAGACTCAAAAAGGACAGTTACTGATTCTAACATTTCGGTGCTGTTGAACAACTCAAAAATCGTGGTTTTTCTATCAGAAGCCATAAAAACTCATGCAATATACTTCACATTAAGTTCGGTCAGCTTCAAGGGGTCAACATGGTTTAATCAAAATCCAATCCAAATCCAAACCCGACGAGCTCGGTGGTCTAGTGGCTACCGCTTCTGCCTTATAATCAGGAGGTCGTGAGTTCAATTCCAGGCTCGTCCCTTTCCTACTTTGTATTTCTATCTTACTTCTTTCTGTGTTTCACGTTCTACCACAACGATTCCTACTGTTATAACCTTCCACACAATCCCAAAACCTCCCGTGGCACCTATGAGAGGTCGTAGAGTTCCCTGCATCTTTCTTAAGTAGGTGTCCAACAAACCATCCTTCCCCTCCTCAGTATTCGCAAGGACGTGGCCGGGACAGATCTCGATTATTGGAGAGTGCATTGCTTCCATCTAAGAGATATTGATTAGTTCCAAATCAATATCTGTGGTAAAGGATAAAAGTGATGCTACTCCCATACATGTATGGGCTGACTTGTACCACCTACGAATTTGTGCGAAATGCTCAATGCTAATGCTAATGCTAATCCAATCCAAATCCAAACCCCTTCTTCTTCTTCTTCTTCATTGGCATTACATCCCCCACTGGGACATTGCCGCCTCGCAGCTTAGTGTTCATTCAGCACTTCCACAGTTATTAACTGCGAGGTTTCTAAGCCAAGTTACCATTTCTGCATTCGTATATCATGAGGCTAACACGATGATACTTTTATGCCCAGGGAAGTCGAGACAATTTCCAATCCGAAAATTGTCTAGACCGGCACCGGGAATCGAACCCAGCCACCCTCAGCATGGTCTTGCTTTGTAGCCGCGCATCTTACCGCACGGCTAAGGAGGGCCCCTCCAAACCCCATCTAATCCAAATCCGAATCTATTTCAAATCCATTCAAAATTCGAAACAAATTTAACTCAAATCTAGTCCAAACCCAATCCAATAGAAAACCAAATCGAACAAAGATCCACATCTAATCCAAATCAAATCCAAATCTTATCTAATCAAAAATCCAATCCAACTACTGACCCAAATCAAATTCAATTCATATCCAATCCAAATCCAATCAAAATCCAATTCCCATCCAATTCAAATCCGAATCTATTTTAAGTCCAACCAAAATCCTATACAAATATGATTCAAATCTAAGCAAAATGCAATCCAAACATTGTCCAAACCTTATCCAATGGAAAACCAAATTATATAAAAAAAAATTCAAATCCTATACTAATCCAATCCAAATTCAATCCCATCCAATCCAAATCAGAATCTATTTCAAATCCAATCCAAACACTATCCAAACCTAATCCGATACAAGACCAAATCCAATCGATTGTGTAGGACATAGTTATGTCTATGCGGTCTTCAGTTAGCTTTGCAAGCAAAGTCATAGGAATGCCAATCCGGAAATGGCGAGTTCGATTCTCGATCCGGTCTAGGATGTTTTCGGTGGGAAACATTCTCGACTCTCGGGGAATAGTGTATCATACATATCCATTGTACTTGTCACACAATATACATACTCATGCAATAATGGCGGGCATAGAAAAGCTTTCAATTAATAACTGAGGAAATGCTAATAGAATACTAAGGCGAAAAGAAGGCCAAATTCCAGTGGGAATGTAGAGACATAGAAGAAGAAGAAGTTCCTTTTTTTTTTATTTTTTCTTGTAGGTATGTTTTTTTAATGCTTGACAATCGAAGAATTTTTTATCATTTTTCAGCCATTACGCATTTTTGTACCCTGAGACCAGAAATGGTATTCCAGATTGAGAACCAGTGCTCTACATTGTCTCAAACGTGTCCTTTTTTATACCACATGAAGCAAACGTGTTCTGCTTATCATCTATCAATATTCAGCAAATTAAAAGTGAAAAAAAAAGTTTCTTAATTCCCATATTTAATGTCAGAGTTCCACTGTAGTTTCGTTCGTGCGATGGTAATTTTATCCTATATCAAGTGGGCGTTCATCGCCACGTGCTGAATGCGTCATAAGCAGCGCGTGCTTGAAACATAAATCCGTCGCTGTTGTGAACGTACCGAATAATTCATAGTGGGAAATACCCATTCAAATCGCTAAACCATGAGGACTACTAACTACATAATACGACAGTAAAACCAAGATAAAACTGACAACCGATTAGATTTTGTTCCGAAATGGTTTCATTGAACGGAAGATGAGGAGCATTGGGGGCCATGTTTTTGTATCTGCTTACCATCGGCACTGGAATAGCTTACTTAATATCTCTAAATTGCCCTTGGTCCGTTGCATTATTCAACGAGCGATCGTGTTTCTCCGCACTTGAGGCATCCATTGGACTGCTTTTTATGGATATGACCTCTATCTGTCGCGATGTGTTTGCCCTGTTTTGTCAACGGTGCGCTCCACTTCACCAAGATTTTCGCCCAGACCCAGAGTGACGAAGAAGGGAGGATTGAACCGACGAGACGACGTGGAGAAACAATCTCTGTTATCATGTACCTAACCAATGCGTTTGCTCGTGTTTCGTACTGGAACCTCGTGGAACTGTTATCAATTGGTTTACTCGAACGTTATCGCCTGTGCTATGTTAAATAGAAATGCAGCGATATTATGAAACCGATTGCTGTGGGGGATCGCTACGTAGTGGTGATAGTTAATATGGGAACTTACCAACAGAAGTAGTCATCCTCCAAAATCGAAACGGTGTAGATTTCAAACGTCATGATTCAAGGTTGGAACGTCGCGTCGTTCAACAGATAGACGGCCAATGTCAACTTTAGGAAGTTGAGTAACTAACTACTTATTGCAGGTCGATAAGATAGAAAGCTACAATGACAACAGAAAACTGATAATTTTGGGCAAGTCCAATGTCAATTGATAACACAGTAACTACAATTAAGTCCTTCAATAAAACTTATCGTCATCAGATAAATATAAAATTAATGCCAAAGACTAAACGTTAATAACAATTTAATCAGCTTGCATCGCGCTTAGTATAGCGCGCCGAAAGGTACAATTAGTCATCCGGAGAAGAGTGTCGTGGGATTTCCGAGTTGAGGGACCGACCGGTTTGCATCGACCGCCGCGCCGTCGTGATTGTCTATGAATATGATCCGAAGCGCATTCATAATCATAACAAAGCATTCCACTTAACACCGCAACCCCCTTAGAGATGCTGTGTAGCAAATCTTCACGCTGAATTTGTTAATTACTCAACCACAGAGAACAGACGTTCATCTTCATTCGCGTGGTTGTGTAAAGTTTGTACTGGCCATTTTAAAGTATGTCGTTATGCCCCCGTTGCGCGGTGCTAGTGTGCTGATGAATATGATTAAGATTTGCCGTGTTTTACTTTTTAGCGCTAGTGTTCATTCCGAATTGCTCCTAGGCTCGCTCCTAGGTGGCAGCACTACATTGTTTATGTAGTGTATGCCAACGCCATCGCTTAGTGACATTGAGGTTTTATGTCGGGCAGCATGCGTTGGCGGCGCTGAGGTACGATTTAAATCTTTACACAGTTTTTAACGAAATTTTGTTCGAGCATCCATGTCTGTTCTCTGTGACTCAACGGCGTGCGAATTGTGTCTGGGTCTGAGAATGGCTTTTGTTGATCGGAACTGGCTGTAACTTAGACAGATCGTATCTCGCGTGGGTGGCCGGCGTTAAGCCACTGGAAATCCGAATGGTTCAAATGTTTATTCAATTAAGACAGTTTGTTTTCTGGATAACAACACAGCGATTACGGTCAGCTGATGTTTTATGGCATTAAGGCCACCATGATTGCAAAAAAAGAGAATTGTGTCAAAATTGGCCTTGAACGAGCACGGTGGTTCCCGGAGAGTGATTCAATGAGCATCAAGTTAATTATCTGGGCATTGCGAGTAAAGTTTGATAGTGAATCAACACTTACCAAATGAAAAACAGTGAACCGACCGAGGTGGGTTCAACATGGAAATGCTTGGAAATTCGGCTTCAAGTGGGAGTGTAAATATTACCCTACTATTGGTTCGAATTCATTAGATCATTAGAATATATTTGTTATCTTTAAATGCGAATCAGTTTGCCAATGGTGGATTGCTGAATAGAAGACTCAGTGGTCCAAGTAATTACACGAACCGTCGCTATCAATTGCACTCTTCGTAAAATGTTTGAATGTAACATATTTCGCCTACGATGACAACCTCAGTAAGTAAATACTTTTTTAAATGTAAAAAGACCAGTAAAAGATGGAAAGAGTTTGCGAAAATCTCGTTGATGCAGTTGGTCGTAGATCTTGCTGAATAGTAAAACGGCCAAGTGCGTTCTGATTAATTTGCATTTCAACCACCCAGCTGTTTCCTTGTTTTACTTCGCTGGATGCTTTTCCTAAATTTCAACCGGAAATTCTTCTGAAACCGAAATTTTTTTTCTAAAATACTATCAAAATTTCTGAATTTCTACAAGCAATTGTTTTGAATTTTTGAATTGGGGTTTTTTCTGTGTTTCTATAACAGAATATGCCCAATTTTCGCTACAAATTGTTCTGTGCTTTAACGGGTAATGTTCCTAAATTCTAACTGGAATTTTTTAAATTAATTTTCAAGCTGAAGTCTTCTGAAAATTTCTACAGAAACTCGAAAAAAATTGAAATTTTCCAGACTGTTACCTTTTTTGGCTGACTTAACATATATTCATCTCATCACGAAAAAATATATAGCACAAATCACGACACACTCACGTGCTCACTACTGAAAAAATTATATTCCTTTGAATTTCTTTTTGTTGGATGAGATGAACATAGAAGCTATGAGTAGTAGAATTAGTAAAAAGAAACAAAATTTTACTTCGTATGGTCGAACGGAGATTTTTATAATTTGGTTTTAAAGAAGACTACAAGAACAGCCCTCTGATTAACTGTACGAACTGTGGACGTAGAAAACTATAAGATTTGAGGGAATTTGTGGATGAATCTAATAGAACATCTAACATGTTCGTACATTAAAATGATTTAAACATTCAATTATTGTTAATTATTTTTTAATTGCGAAAAAATGAAAGAATCGTGAAACAAACCACTTTTTATTTAATTTCGAACAATTGTATATCAGAGATATATTTTCTGCTTTTTGTCTCGTATAAGAACGGTAGAAGACGAATTAACACAACATTTTTTTCTAAACTTGATTGTTCCATTGCTCCAAAACCATTGTTCTCAACACTCAACACTCAACACACCCAAAGCTTCCGTATAGAGGTTGTTGCGATGGTTTCCGGCGTTTATATCTGTCGTTATATTTTTTTTCAAAATTGAAAATAGCTCAAAAACACTAAATCGACTTGAGCCACCTCGAAATTTTATCCGAATTAGCTGAAAATTTTACAGGAAGAACAGCATAAAAATTGTGATGCTGGGCTGACCGGTTGAATTTTTGATGCTTTTTGGAAACATGAAGAGGTCTAATCCACACGGACTTCGACAGGCTGCTCGAGTCGCAAAACAAGAACAGTAAGCGTTCATCAGGTGGATGCTTTTACACTCTGATACACTCTGAAATATGGACATTAATGGTAGTTGTCTTTTAAAATCCGGTTCAGTTAATTCTCAGAAATCAAGGATTGAAATAGTGAATTCATGTGGATCGATAAATCCGGGCGTGTCCGAAAAACGTAGATTTTTTTATTTGGCTGGCGTCGTTCACACCGTGATACAATTCAAGTAAAATAGCTAGTTGTACTTGTTTTATTTTCTACAAAAATGTAAATGATTGAAAAAAAACTTTTGAAGACAACCTACCGTTAGAAACTGAAGGTAGGATTTGCTACTTGGTCTGTATTTACAACAAAATGTCTATATCTTGTGTGATATTCTCAATTTATGAGGTGATACCATTATCAATATGAGTATATAAGGTGAGAGCAAGCAATGTTTCAATGATGTGACAACTCGAATGTAATAAAATTGTAAATATGCTTGCTCATCATGATTCATTTGAATTTAATTAGCTTAAATGGTAAACAGATATGTAACATCCTTTAAGTATGTCCGGAAATCGAAGCAATTGTATACACTTGCCTCGAAGTCCGGACATGCACATAATATGCTCAAAATTATATTATCATTGATTTAAAATCAATTTTCTTGATTTATCACAAAGATGTGTATCATACTATGCTAATAAATCACTCATACCCCTTATATATGATATACTATAGAAAATACGTGCTTAGTTTTTCTTATGCTTATTACGTTGCTTATTAACAATTGTTGCTAATCTAGAAGTAGATCAACTTTCTAACCAGAAAAATCAAATTTCCATCTAGGTAGAGTTACTGCTCCTGGACTTCATCTCATACATCCGATGTTCATCCCATGAAAACCAAAGCAAGGAGCATGTTAGCAAAAAGCAACGACGAAATTGGTGCTATATTTCTTTGTTTCGCGATGTGATGAATATACGTTCAGTGATATGGAAAACAGAATAATTCCCCTATAACGTTTTGATAACCATTTTAAAATCGACGTTCTATATGCATTGACGGGTGTTATGAAAAAACGCCATCCAATCCCCATTTTGTTTCTGCACTGCCGTCAGAGCGAATACAGAATGGATCCCAACAACGAATACTTTCTGGCTTCAATAAACTGTTTTTGACAGCAGTGGTTATTCATTATGCACAGCTTAGGGTGGAATCAGGAGTGATTCAGTTTCATTCTAAATTTTCGACCACTATTCTAGTTTGAATCTGGAGCAAAATAGAACAAACTCGCTGGTTTCCCCAGCAGTGTTCTATTCATGTTTTTCAAATTATGAATTAATTGAAATCATTATGTTACCGCCAAGAAAGGCGCCGGAATTGCAAAGTGGATTGATCCGAAGATAAAATGACGCATTCATACACCAAAACAATTGAAAAATATTTGAATCTCGTGATTCAATCGTGGTTCAAATCTGCAGAAAATAGAACGGGGCGTTATACCAGTTTTATTTTTTTGACAGTTGACTGGTATAAAAAATGAATCTAGAACAGCTGCTGGGAAAATCAATGTTTCAGATTCATATTCAAACTGACAGCCGAACGATTTGAATCACTGCTGATTTTATTCTTAAGGTGAAGTAGTAAGGTGAAGTTGGTTGAGTACCAAAACAGAGGTTTGAAAGTATTAGTACAATAAAAACTGTCATATATTGTAGTAGTATTGGTATCGTATTTATAAAAAAAACATTAAATATTAGTAGGGTGCTTCAAAAAACGACCCAGCTCGAACACGCTCACTCGAATCCGTTTCATGCTCCGAGTGTAATCCAAAAACCGAATTGAACAAAAACTGGTTGAGCACAAGCCGGTTCAAGTTTGTATGAAAACTAGTATGGGAAACTAAGCCTTTCATTACACTTGCTACAGCGCCTCCCCTCCAAACGCTGGAGGAAAGAGAACCCACATAGCTGAAAGCAACATTCCAGAGTCTTCACTGAACGAAAATCGCACCGCAGGAAAGATTCATTGAACGTAACGCAAAAAATAGCATTTTATACCCCGCTCACCCCTGTCACACTTTTTGTATGAAGTATCTGCCCCTGGTGCGATAGATATCACTGACAAATTCTGGCTATTTTGTTAAATTACACGTTTCACTGATGGTTTCCCCCCTTGCCAGCGCCCAATGACGGAGTGCCACAATCATAATAATGTAAAATTCAACCTCGCCATATCAACTGTCATACAAACCTGAAACGACCTGTGCACGATAAGTTCCTATTCAAACTGACCCAAACCATCGGACGATACCCAAAATATGAAGCATAATCGACTGAGCCTGGCGGAGCAAAATCATTTTTGAGCCACCCTAGTTATTAGTTTGCTGCTGTCGGTACCGGTGTTTACATTCGCTCCGCGATCAGTTTTTGATTGTTTTTTTTTCGGGCAAAAATAGCAGTTTATATAAAGTTTTCGATTCAAACAAGTGACTGATTTCAAAAAGTGATGTTCAATTTGCATTCCATCAACATTTCGGGCTGCTCATGTGCGGATAAGTGAGTAAAAACTTGATTTTTCCAATGCCCTTTGAGAAGAAGTGAAGTGCAGTGATAACCCCACCGAATCGCGAACATCTATTAAATTGGCACGAAACGGCTGATTTAAGGCTCCCCCAGACCGAAGCGATTACACCGCCGCGACGGCGACAACTAGTCGCCGCGATTCTATCGTCGGTCGCTGCCGGCAATGTTCTATTTACGCTTCCATACCAACGGCGACAGAATCGCTGTCGCCAAGCGATAGAATCGCGTCGCGACTGTCGCATCGCGTGTGTTTGGGGGAACCTTTATGCTATAATTCGAGCCGAAATTCATAGGACTCTTTGAAGAAACATGTTCATTATCACGGGAAGTAAATAAATATGCGGTGAACAGGTTAGTAATTTGATTATTAAACTTTTGTTCGATGCATTCGAATGTTGGTGGGAGAGAAGTGCGGGAGGTGTGGGGTTGACCCGTGGAAGGTCCGGTGCCATATTGACTGCCATCGTGGTACTCTTCCAACTATGTCCTTAAAAGCGTTCTAAAGTTAAAAGGCAAACACCGTGATGAGCAACCATGAGTTTTCTAAATGAACCGCACGGATAAATATAAATATTCTAAATTGCTTAAACTTTAATCTAAAACCATATTCTGTCTATCCACTCATCCTAATGATTATTTTTAAGGTAAGCTTTTCAATGCTTAATCTGCGTTTAATCATTTGGAATGCTTATTCCCTTTCAAATATACGCGAGGCTTCTTTTTTCCAAGATTGAAATGAAAACAAAAAATCAAGCGGGATGAAAGCGTAAAATAACAAAAGCAAAAAAATAGATCCCTTTAAGAGCAATTGTAGTTATGAACGGGGGAATTTCGGTTTGAATTTTTGCAGCCTAATTGTAACTTGAGTACTTGCTCACAAGCTGCTTGGGTATTATAGGGGGAAAACCAATTGTATTTTGGGATTGCCAAGGAGAATGCCACAAATTTCACTAGCCCCGAATATCCCGAAAGATGCTACATCCCACAAAAAGACACCAACTTCCGCACAAGATATGCGGTAATGTTTTTCAGATATTCCGTCTTTTCGGCATTCTTCGGTTTGGAGAATTTCTGTCGCCCTCTTGCGGATTGCTTTTCGATTCGGTGGCACTCCGGAATAATGAGTATTTTCGGAGTTATCGCCGACTGTGCAAACACTCACTCAAGCCGGACTGGAATGACGACATATTGGTATAGAAGATCCCCTGGAACAACCTGAAAAAAATCTCAAGAAATATGGCTTTGATACGACCCACCTTGCTGAACGACAAAATGATAATGAATATTTTTCTCAAGTCTCAATATTAGCACTGTGAGCTTGTTAAGCATTCAAAAGTTTATTTTTCATATAATCATTGCAATGCTTAAAAAGCAAGCTAAGCTGAATTTATTAATAATCCCTGTAACAAATAAAATTTGTAAAAGCTTCAGAAGGAATAAACAGTAAGCTAAATAGCTTAATTCATTTTATCCGTGCGGTTGTTTAAGACACTGCATAGGGGTCGTAGACTAATTACGTAAGCACTTATGGGGGGAGAGTGGTGTGTCATTTTCTTACGATCCATTTAAAAAAAATGTTTGGGAAAAATCTTACATGGGGGGAGGGGGTTAAAACACCCTGAAAAAAATGCTTACGTAATTAGTGTACGGCTCCATACGTGACATTTCGGACCAAAATATGATTTTAATATACATGTTGTGAATCCTCGTTCAAAAATCCGAATTCTGACGAAAAACTTTCCGATCCCTGGTTTTACAGTTGCGGTTAAAAGATTTGATGTAATTGTAGCACGCTGCCTAAAAAATACTCAATTATGAAAGTAATGGGTTGCGCCACGGCTAAAATGATTAATAATTCAATGTGTGAATGTAAACAGTGTTTTTGTTGATTGAAAAATAAAAATATAATCCAAACTGCTTGATTTATTGAAAAACAAAAACAACAGTGTCCAACTAGGAAATTTGCTCCGTCGAATGAAACCAGTCGAAACAGCGACAACTAATCGTTGCGATTCTATCGCTGGGTCGCTGCAGGCAATGTTCCATACCAACGGCGACAGAATCGCAGTTCCCAATGGATTGAATAGCGTCGTCATTGTCGCGCCGCGTGTGTTTAGAGGAACCTTAATACAGGTTTCACAGTTCGTGTTTGGGTGATAAAACTGCCTACTTTTCTATACCAACGACACACCTGTGGTACTTGTACCATGGTACAAGAGGACAAGAAAATTATTCCAAGACTATCTTTGATAAAGACAATAATTGGTATGGTACTCATTTCAAGATTCTTGTACCATGGTACTTATACCACCAGTGTGTCATTAGTATTATTGCTATAATGGAAAACCGACATTGGAACAGAACTTACAAGACATTTTATACAATTAGCCTGGTTGTTAAATACAAGAAGCATAAGTACTAGAACGCTATTGGCGCTGTAGTCATTTAACGCATTTTGCCAAAATATGTTCCAACAAACTTAACGTGGCAGTTTATTATGCATCATGTTGTATTGTATGTTTTGTTTCAACACCAACATCGGTTTGATACTTGTTGCACAGAGAACAGACATGGATCCTCGAACAAAATTTCTGTAAAAACGTTTGTAAAAATTTAAATCGCTCCTCAGCGCCGCCAACGCAGGCTGCCCGACATAAAAACTCAATCTCACTAAGTGATGGCGTTGGCATACACTACATAAACAATGTAGTGCTGCCACCTAGGAGCGAGCCTAGGAGTGATTCGGAATGAACACTAGCGCTAAAAAGTAAAACATGGCAAATTTTACCCATATTCATCAGCACACTAGCACCGCGCAACGCGGGCATAACGACATACTTCAAAATGACCAGTACAAACTTTTACACAAGCACGCGAATGAAGATGAACGTCTGTTCTCTGTGCTTGTTGTACCGTTACTTTGGCTGTCAGAGCAAAGTAAACTAGATTTTAGGTACGCGAACAGGAACGACGTTAGCAATCATATATCATATATCATATCACAGAGAACAGACGTTCATCTTCATTCGTGTGCTTGTGTAAAGTTTTTACTGGTCATTTTGAAGTATGTCGTTATGCCCCCGTTGCGCGGTGCTAGTGTGCTGATAAATATGGTTAAAATTTGCCGTGTTTTACTTTTTAGCGCTAGTGTTCATTCCGAATTGCTTCTAGGCTCGCTCCTAGGTGGCAGCACTACATTGTTTATGTAGTGTATTGCAACGCCATCACTTAGTGAGATTAAGTTTTTATGTCGGGCAGCCTGCGTTGGCGGCGCTGAGGTGCGATTTAAATCTTTACACACGTTTTTACCGAAAATTTGTTCGAGCATCCATGTCTGTTCTCTGTGATCATATATCACAGTATACTGTGTACTGTTGCATCAATTTTAAATACTATATCCGTTGGGTTTATTTACTTCAATTAGTAGCATTTCAAAATATTTATTTTTATAAAAACAGCTTTTTGTGAAAACTATTGCAAGATCGGTAAAATATTTTCCTGGAGGGGAAACCGTCGATTTATTCTCTTATACTTTGCAGATACTTTAAACCATATCATTCAGTGTTGCATCTTGATTTATTCCATATGTAATGCTCGTTATATCCAGAATCTATTATATAGAGGATCTTCTTTTACATACTTATTCTGAATGATGCTCTTGATATCATGTTGGCAACTTTCATTTTTGTTCTACCCTTCAAGTGACTTCACTTCTAAAGCTTTTTAATTCGATAACCAAGTCACCCACAGAGTGCAAACACGTGAGTTTCTTGTTGTTACTTTATTGGGGGGTGTATTGAAGTTTTTTGAAGCTGTTTCTAGAACAAATCTAATACATTTCAATTCATGCGTTTTAATTCGCCATAATAATCATTAGGCGATAACAATACTTCCGCCTTACCAACAAGCATTTGATTACTTTGCTCGATAGGTAGACGGTTTGACAGTTCAATATGTGGATTTGGCTTCACTGTTTGCGCAACTCTATATATAATAGACTCTGGTTATATCGATTACGAACGAAGAAACTATCAAATGTTGCCTCTAATGCTCGTATATTGATACCACAGAGAACAGACATGGATGCTCGAACAAAACGTGTGTAAAGATTCAAATTGCACCTCAGCGCCGCCAACGCAGGCTGCCCGACATAAAAACTCAATATCACTAAGTGATGGCGTTGGCATACACTACATAAACAATGTAGTACTGCCACCTAGGAGCGATTTGGAATGAACACTAGCGCTAAAAAGTAAAATACGGCAAATTTTAACCATATTTATCAGCACACTAGCACCGCTCAACGAGGGCATAACGACCTACTTCAAAATGACCAGTACAAACTTTTACACAAGCACGCGAATGAAGATGGACGTCTGTTCTCTGTGTTGATACTATAAATAAGAACTGTGAAAACGGCATGATAATGGTAAAAAGGCAGCACTTTTCATGTAAACAGAAATAAAGCTTATCTTATGATAAGCAAACAATCCATTGCATCAGGACGAACATTTAAGTCGCTCTTCAACTACATCGTATTTGTAGGTACCTATATGCATGCGTTTATGAATGTAGAAAATGTTACAATGATTCAATGAAGAATAGAATCGAAATACGATTCTCTTTCAGGGAACGATGAAGCTGAACATCCTGAAAGCGTCGAAAAAGAAAGTTTAATTTAAAATTGAAAAAAATATTAGAAAATGATTCTTCGACATTTTTGCTCTTGTTTGACGTGCTAAATTAGGTGGTATAATATGTTTACAAACACAGGGCACTTCACTCAACTTTTAACAGTTAATATCCTCAGAAAAATATATTAAGCTCTTTTAGTGGAATGTATTCAACTGTCTAAGACGAATTAAGTACTCTCCATTTAATTCCACCATCAATAATTGGTGGAATTAAATGGAAAGTACTTAATTCGTCTTAGACAGTTGAGTTAATATCCTGCCCATTATCGCATATTTGTAACATTTGCATTTCGATTAGTTTTTTAAATCGTTTGTTAATCCTCCTCACAAATCATTCATTTCCAGCTTACCACAGATAAGCAAGATAGTAAATCCTATTTTACTGTTGTTGGATTAGATGCAGTAAATTGAGCTTTCTGCACGATGAACAAAAATGCAAGTATTACAAATATGCGATCATGAGCAGTAAATGGGTCTGACGTTTTTGGCTAATGGTTCAATCGTTCTGAAATGTTGCCTTTTCAGCAGCAGAAGTTGTTCAGCTCAAAACATGTCTCAAAGTCAGTAGGTTAGAACGGTCCATAATGCACCCCTGGGACAAAATGGCCTCACGCATTAAACTACTCATTTAATCTATTGTAGGACATTTATGCACGCATATTACCATTACAATTCATAATTAGTTATCTATTAATTAGTTCCATTGTTCAATCCATTAAGGAAAAACAAACAACCATGCGTTCACCATTATTTTACATGCAATTGAGTCATTATACACCACCATTCGGGCGTTTTGCCCAGGCCTATTTTTGAAACATTATTTAAATTCGTTAGAAAGTCATGAAAATCTTATTGTTTTGAATAGGAGATCATTGTGAAATGTAGCTGGGTTTGTAAATTTTGCATCTACACTTGAAATTGTTCTATATTCTTGTTCATATTGGTGAAAACATCGAAAAAGCTTAAGTTTGCATGCTCCCCTACATTCAAAGTTAATTGCATATGTTCCGGGTATTAAACCACCCGGAGTGGAAATTAATTACTATGTCTGAAACTCGATTATGCATATGCACAATATGTACTAGATTTAGTTCGGAAAAGGTGTTGGAGGATATCAAAGGAAAAGGTATTGGAGGGATCAAACCCCACCGAAGGCAGCGGTTACCCTCCAATACATTTTCCGAACATGTTGTGCATATGCATAATCGAGTTTCAGACATAGTAATGTTTCAAACACATAAATATATTTTTTATTGGCTCAAACTATTAAGAGGTTTTAAATGAAATCTGTTCATGTACCTATTCTTGGTCGATGCACTATCGTTTACAATCATAAATGACGGGCTTTAGCACGAAAATTGGAGTGGGATACGTAACACATCAATCTAAGATGCATATTTGTGCAGGAAATTAAAATTTAGATAATGTTTTGTAAAAAATATATAGCATTTAATACTTTTTGAAACATTTGTGTAGTTTTTAAAGTATTAGATCTGAGCTAATGAGATGCCTCCCCGCAGTAAAAAGAAGGTAAACAGCAAAAAAGAAGTTGATTTGATTACCATTTTAACCTTTAGGGACATGCGTTTCCAAATATTTTAATGTCATTTCAGAGGGTGAGTAATGGCGTTTAAACCAAGGCTTATAAGACCGGACACAGATTAAATGCTTTGTCTTAAGAAGAAGAACACAAATGAGAGAGGAGTGACAAAAACATTCTTAGCAAAATCACTCCCGACGTATTAAATACATTATGTTATCGCTTATTTAGAGGGATGATTCCAAAGCAACATCTCTCCCAACTTGTTAAGCAGATGTCATATTATCATTCCCTTCCTTTTCCTTGTAACGGAGGAGATGATCGTGGCCAGTAATGGTAGTTTTTATGCTTTCTCATGTTGGGCCTCCAATTGAATTGCTATTACGGGTAGCTTTCCATAAGCAATTGAAAGGATAATAAAGATATACATGACAGCTGCGTGATGAACGTATACTTTAAATAAAAAAATCACGGAAATAAAGTTTGAATAACATGACAGCTATCAGTATGCCATCAACGAAATACTCCGTTTTCAACGCAAAGTGCCTCTCAACAATTATAATAAATAGTAAATCGATTTATTGAATATACATTACCGCGATGTTTTTAAAAACATATGTTAATTGTAACATACCTGAAACAAAAAAAAAAGAAATTATTAGTCAATATTTTTAGATATCCATATAAATTATGTAAAATTATGCTTTGGTCTTTTTATGTCATACAATTGTGTCATTTTTCACCATTTGTAAACTCATACGTTACTAATCTTTCGCAGTGTTTCGTGAACAAAATACAATGATTGAAATAGTCTATAAGCTATGTCAATCACGTGCGAGTTGATATAAGCCGAACTGATCTTCACAAAAATCATCCAATACAGTTGAACAGCAATTTAAAGGAATAAAAAGTAGCAGAATCATTATCCATATCAAAATCACTCGCCTAGATTTGCAACCATCGCATCGCAGCATTATTCAACCGAGGTCAAACTAAAAAACAGCTGAAGTAGTCAATAACGTTTCACATTTTTACACACCAAGGCACTCATTCAGTTATTATTACCGATTCGCTTCTACCAACCTCACATCCTGTGCCATTCTTTATTATTTATTGTTGCGATGCATGCAGAGAGCCAACCACCACACTGCTGGCACAAACACAAAACTCGCACTTCAGCATAATACACAGTCCTAAGACGTCTACACCATACGGAGCAATAAAATCGTTTCTTCAAACTGATGCCATTGCGCAGACATCCACCCCAACTGTACAACAACCTCCACATTATTGGTTCGGTTTGTGCACGCCTAGTTTTTCGTTTTGTTACTGGTCAATAATGCTTATTGCTGGCAGTAGCAGTAGCTAGTAGCATCACACTGACTGCCAGAACGGAATGTTAGAGGCCCGGTAAAAACAAAGCTTAAAAGCCTTCGAGTTCTACCAAGTTACAATGACGTGGCAATCGCTATCTAATCGCAGGAAAGTTCTGCTTGTGCTGTGTGACGTAGGTATCAAAAGTGTTTATGGGTTTACTGCAACAATTTATCAGGGAATAACGAATTGAAAAAAACACGGTAGTAAATTGAAACGATGAAGATAATAGTTTTGGATAATCAAAAAATATGAAGAATTAATGTATAGATATGTGTCTTTTTTCCTAAAATTGTGCATTTCTTGTATGTTTCGTTCAAGATGGTACATCAACTGCTTAAATGGAATATTTTTTTTTAAATACACTCAACTTGCGATAGCTCATGCTAAATTATTTACATGAAAATTTGGCATATACAGATTTGCTGAATTTAATACAATCATCGTATTCATGTTTACAATCACTGGCACTGCATCAAACCGGAATCTATAAAAAAGAGCTTACATTTTCTGTATTAGAAAAATGCTGCATGCTGTATAAGCCAAGATTGAATACAGATTTGTGAGAATTGTTTTTAAGTGTAGATTATTGAGAAATTATTATGTAAGCACTAAAAAATTTAATGGAGGCAGGGGAATCTGTCATTTCAGAGAAAATGCTTTACGTAATTAGTTTATATGGCTACATTGCCTAAATCTAAAACAACGTTTGAAAAGGGCGCAACAGTCGAAATGCAAACATTCCAGTTCTTCCCCAAGAAACAATTGTTGTTTGAAGAAATGTCTCTTACAGCTGCGTTATTCAGCTGTACATATGTTTAATTATGATTGATTTATTGCATTTGATACTACTATACCAACCTTGTTCGCCCAAAAATGGAGAATCTATTCAACAACAGCAGTTCTATAAGCATGTTGAAATAAATGTTTAAGGTTCAAATGTCATACAGCAAATCGACTTCTTTTCTTGCTGTTCGCTTCTTTTTTTGCGGAGAGCCTACTCATTCGCTCAGATCTGATGTTGAACAAAGTAAACAAACATTTCATAAGGTATCAAACTCTATATATTTCCACAAAATATTAACGTCCTTTTCAATACCTGTACAGCGCATATATTATGGCGATATGCATAAACAACCTCAAAAATGCATCTGAGATTGATTTGATGTGCATCCTTCTCCTAATTACACAATTTTCTACATGCATTTTACATGAATGTAAAATTATGATGCAGTTGACTACCTTCTCAAATGTTCGTCAAGATTCAATAGATTGTTTACATGATCATATGATCGGTCTTCTCTCTGTGTACATGAAAAGTGATGCCGTTTTAGCAGCACAACATTATCAAAACTTGAATTATGAAAAAATAAATAACCTGCGTTGCTTATGAATGCTTGTGTTTTCACAGTTCTAGCTCACATCCAATATTTAGTGTCAATATATAGCATGAAAAGTAACATTTTCATAGGTTATTGCTTGATGTTTACGTAAATATTCGAGAAAACAAGCATAATATATAGAACAAATCAACACGCAACACTGAACGATGATTTTCGAGTATCTGCAAAGTATAAGAGAGCGTGAGAGTAAATCGACGGTTTCCCCTCCTGGAAAAATATTTTTTCAACTTTGCAATATTTTCTGCAAAATGCAGTTTTTTCAAATAATATTACGAAATTCATCCCAATGAGCATCCCGCGGATGTATTGAAGTCACCACTATGTGTTGATGTAGTTTTAACACGAGAATGCTTCCCCGATTCAGCTGGGGAATGCATTTTCTCCTCGGTGGGCGGATTTTTTCCTGGGGGTGGTACAAGCACGTGGCTGGTTTTCTTGTCAATGACTGGATTACGATAATTTGGGCCTTAAGCTATCACCTTGCCTCGATTGTTCAACTGCAAAAACAATAAAACAGCTACAACAACATTAATTCAACGCTTGTTACTACAAAGCTTATTACCCGAACTAATAAAGCTTTTGTTCAATGTTTTACTAATAAGGCTGTTTGATATACTGTTGTTTGTGTAACATAGAAAATTGGAGGAAACTATTATTCAACATTAGTTTGAGAAAAAGTCCTGTATACAAGTTGAATAACGTTGGTTTTGGTTGCATTGTTGTAAGGAATATCTCAAATACAGCTTATTAGAAGTTTCCACCACAAGCATTTTTTATAAAATGTTAAAGAGCACTAATTCTTACGGATAATTTGTATCTTTTAACTAATTAATGAACAGTGACTTTTTTTTTACATCAAGTAGTCATTACTACAGTTATCACAATCTCGAACAATGTGAGGCTTGAACCCAGGACCCTTCGATTGACATCCGCTTGCTCTTCCGCTGCTCCATGCAAGGTCATATAAATCGACCATGTTAAATGTAGTTATAAATTATTTAACATCAAATTGAACAATTCATTGCACAAACATTGCATAAACAACATTTGAACATGTTTATTAAATAGAATGTATATGACAACAATATTGTTGAAAACGTTTGCACAGCAACGTTTATACAAATTCAGATGAGCATCGAATGTAGTTGCCCCGATTGCAGTTTAAGAATCGTTGAATAATGAATTCTGAAACAATCCGCCTTCAATAGTCAATCCGTGCGCACATCCTTTGCCCATCACTGTGAAAACAGCAACAACAAACAGTTCCGGTCTGAAATTATGTTTTTTAGTATAATTTTATGATATTGATTTATACCATTCGTAGGATCTGGTACAGCTTTGAGTTTTGCGAATGTCGCTGCATTTTCCACTGTTTTGTGTTGTACTTGTAGCATCCTACACAACAACCGGTGTTTTTCACTAACCACTGATATGATATGTACCACTCTTTTCGAACTTTTAGAAAGATTTATCCATTTTCACAAAAAAATCAAAGCACAGTGACATCAGCACAGCCAGATACGACATAATTGATTTTGTCAACAATGATGAATCAACAGCAATTATGTTGTGTTGAACAACATTTGAAAGAACATCATACATTAATAACAGTTATCATACAGTAAACTTATTTCACAATTAATCAACATGTTTGGTTCAAAGGCTTTCAATCTAATATAAGACACATTACTTCATTGAATTGTACAACTTCGGCAGCGCTGTTGAATAACAAATTCTAACAAATGTTATTAGGCATCACATAAACATGTTATTCAATATCAACTTGATTACACAAAATATGATTTACTTTGGTGGAATAAAGTATATTTACAGTGAATAATACAACTGTACTTCACCCTGCCAGGGAAATTTTAGGGCAACATTTGTTAAACTTTTATTCGATGCTTTATTCAAATAACAACAAAACAGGGAACTAATGCGGTGATTTCAATCAGTATAACAATTATTAAACAACTTCTTAAACATGCTTTATTGTTCAACTACAATCGCTTCTATACAGCAATTGTTCAACAAGCTTGTTAATTTATGGCTCTGAATTGTTTCTTGGGTCGTCTATATATTCAGCTTTACGGTGATTTAGGTAGATGTAGACGAATGACTGGAATTATTACATTTTGTCTGTTACGCCAATTTTAAGACGTTGCTCTAGAAATCAAAATTACGAAATTGCTTTGGAAATACTGAAATAATATTTAGTTAACACTACAAGTACCGAGCCATGATTTGTAACTTAAAGTACCAAGTTCGCAGAAAACGTGGAACGGAAACTTTGAGCACCCAGATCTCAGCCGTTTTATAACTAAATCTCTTAATTTTTTTTCACAGAACAATCTGTGGGATGTCAAAAATTGACTACTGAAGACAGATTAAATTTTCATGTAACGGGCACTGAGAACCAGCCGGATAGTTCCGTTCCACGTTCCAAGCGAGTGCAGTGCGTGTTTTAGTCGTCGCGAAAATTATAAATTATCTGGTATTCGGTGGCTCATGTGCATGTATTGCGCTTTGCTCCGGTTGTAACGAGCGCGATCTTCAATAGTTTGCAGTAGTCATCGAGCAGTGCATGTTTTAGTCGTCGCGAAGTAGTTAAGATATCGAATCAGTCCTCGGGGAAATACGTTAGACACGCGTTGCTTTTCCGTTTTTGTATCATTATGAATATGGCGTCGTTCAAAAGAAATAATTAGTCGCTTACAATGCACAGTGTTTTATTTCGTCGTTTTCACGATCGAAATACAAAAACTCGAAAAGTGTTGATTTTTGATATAGGGTTTGTTCACAGAAGTTTCAAAATGTTTAGGAGCGCATCTTTCGATAAAAATAGTTTGATAATTAATTACCCTAAAAGTGAGTTGAAAAATTATTTTTTCACCAGAATGAGATAGACACATAGTGTCTTCCGCAAAGTTGTGGCAATTTGTAATACGAGCAACTTTGCTGAACATGCCGAGTCTCTATCTCTTATATATAACAAACTTAAGACGTTTTATGTAAAAACCCCTTTAAAATCACATTTTTCAACTCTTTCCAATGATTTTTCCCATTTTCCGTCTCTTCTAGGAAGTTGTTAAGCAAGCAAAATAACATGTTT
Organism: Armigeres subalbatus; assembly: GCF_024139115.2. NCBI lineage: Eukaryota > Metazoa > Arthropoda > Insecta > Diptera > Culicidae > Armigeres > Armigeres subalbatus. The sequence continues at coordinate 40,953 of NW_026942677.1, read as the reverse complement.
TGCTGAACATTGGAACATTCCATCTCATATACAACAAAAGTTATCTTTAAATTATACATATTTTTAGAGGTATTTCCACTTATAATTACTCCCTTAATTGCAAAAAGTCGCAAATTTCTCCACGATATGCTGAAAGTCGCTCATTTCAGCTTTTCACTGAAATTGAAAACTTTTGTCGACAAGAGTCTTAATTGCTGTGTTAAAAACTTGTAAACCCACGAAAAATCATAATGTTTGAATAACTTTGGTTTTATAAGAGATGGAAAGTTACAATTTTCAGCAAAAACATGTATTTTTGCTGGTTTGACAATTTTGTAGAAGAGACGAACAATGTGAAAAATCATTGGAATTAGTTAAAGTTAGGATAATGATTTTAAAAGGATTTCCACATAAAACATGCCTGTGTTGAACTTAGTTCACAATCAAAAACACACTAATAATGTTTGAAAAAAAAACACGAAACATGTTAAGTTTATTATATCAAAAATATGGAAACTCGGCTTCATAGCCGCATTTGTTTTTAATAGCATTTGTTATAACATTTATTTGCCAGTTGTTTCCAAATTTAACTGGATACAAATTTAAATGAATACAAAATTTTGCTGTTTGTCATCGCTTTCACAATTTCACTATAATTGTTTTAGTATCTTCTGTAAGGAACTTCCTTCGACTTCTCGGCCAACCTTTGGCTTTTGATACAACTGGATCCTACGAACTCAATGATCAATGCCTCAGTTCCTCAATGCGTCCTTAAATTTACCTAGATAAGCAGATGTTTCAGCTGTTTAAATCAAATCGAAACGCTTCGACATGTGTGTTGTGTAAGTTTATTGTATTTTCGACATCACGCGAATACTTTTAGAAGTTTGAATTCCTTGAATTCTCTTTTATGATTTCTCAAATAAATATAAATTATATATTTCTTGTGATTTTTCTCTGAATTTGTAGAACAAACAAACTATAAAACTTATATAAATTATATATGACAAACAAACGTTTTATGTTCGTTATGAAACCTCAAAACATTCTTTAAGCTAGAACTAATTCTGATGATTTTTCACATTTTCCGTCTCTTCTACAAAGTTGTCAAACCAGCAAAAATACATGTTTTTGCTGAACATTGTAACTTTCCATTTCTTATAAAACCAAAGTTATTCAAACATTATGATTTTTCGTGGGTTCACAAGTTTTTAACACAGCAATAGAGAAGACTCTTGTCGACAAAAGTTTTCAATATCAGTGAAAAGCTGAAATCTCGCTTAGCTTTTCAAAAGGACCTAAGTAACATTTTTTCATGAATTAATTTGAATAGCGCAACCAACAGAAAAAAACATTAAAGCTTTTGATTGCAGTACTCAAATTATTTCATGAAAAAAATGTTACTTAGGTCCTTTTGAAAAGTTAAGCGAGAAATGAGCGACTTTCAGCATATCGTGGAGAAATTTGCGACTTTTTGCATTTAAGGGAGTAATTATAAGTGGAAATACCTCTAAAAATATGTATATAATTTAAAGTTAACTTTTGCTGTATATGAGATGGAATGTTCCAATGTTCAGCAGAAACATGTTATTTTGCTTGCTTAACAACTTGCTGGAAAAGACGGAAAATGGGAAAAATCATTGGAAAGAGTTAGAATGAAAAATGTGATTTTCAAGGGGTTTTTACATAAAACGTCTTAAGTTTGCTATATATAAGAGATAGAGACTCGGCATGTTCAGCAAAGTTGCTCGTATTACAATTTGCTATGTGCGGAAGAAACTATGTGTCTATCTCATTCTGGTGAAAAAATAATTTTCTCAATTCACTTTTTGGGTAATTAATTATCAAACTATTTTTATCGAAAGATGCGCTCCTAAATATCTTGAAACTTCTGTAAACAAACCTTATATCAAAAATCAACACTTTTCGAGTTTTTGTATTTCGATCGTGAAAACGACGAAATAAAACACTGTGCAATGGCGATTTTGTCACCCACACCAGTGAGAACCTAAACCCAAACTCCGCACCTCTATGATAAATTACGGACAGCCTCACTGGTGGCGGAATCATTAGCTGTCATTGAAAATGTGCAGAGCCTATCGTTAATGACGAAGTAGTGAGCATCGCGAGCACTCACACCTGTCGCTTATTTACAGCGGTTTGAGCCCGGTTGTCATTGACAGGAAGGGATGCCAACCTTTAAGATGCCGTATGTCAATCTTCGGGTTGACTTCGGAACACCTTTCGATTTTCTGAGGCCCGCCAAGCGACCGAAGAATAGAAATCGCTCTTTCGAGTAAGAACCGCCAACGAATTAAGAAGTGCGCGTCGAAATAAAGTTTTAAAAAAATAATTTGCTATAATATAACAGAGTGTGAATAGAAGTAAAAAGGAAAGTGTACTTCAAGACTGAGCGGAAATAAGATTAACAAAAAAAGGTCCGAATTAGGGCCTTTTCTTTCGGAAAGCTTTCTGGAGGACCAAAACCTGTTTCTCGCCCACAGTAAAGCCACCGGAACAGCCAGGACACGGAATCGGCCTCGGGAATCGTTAAGCCACGGTAACAGATAAGCCACGTGTAGCGATAGGCCAGCTTGAAAGCCATTCCGCTCACCATTTTGTAAAATCAGAGACTGAATAACACCCCACGCCATTGTATACCGATCACGCAAGCTCTAGGAGCGTCGACCACATTCGGTCAGGGCCGGAAAGCAGCACGTATCCCGTTCTCGAAAGCGACTCGAAGCGTTCCGTAGGGTATTCCATTAACCATCTGGCCATTCCATCATCTTTCCGGCCATTCCATCATTCGTCCGGCCATTCCATCATTCGTCCGGCCATTCCATCATCCGTACGGCCATTCCGTCATCCGCCCGGCCGTAGGAAGTGCCGCCTTAGTCACGCCGATCGCCCAGATTGGCCATTCCAGCATCCGCCCGGCCGTAGGAAGTACCGCAAAAGTCACGCCGATCGCTCAGATTGGCCATTCCATCATCCGCCCGGCCGTAGAAAGCTCCGCAAACCTCCCGCCGATCGCCTAGATAGGCCCTTCATCATCCATCCTCCGTCTGGCCGTAGAAAGCTGCACGAAAACCCCAACGAGCGTCCCGCTAGGTCATCCGTCATCCTCGTAACCACGCCGTAGTCAGCCGAAGCAAGATCCGCCGACTAACACCAGCGCCATCCGGGCGAGAAGTGTACCGAAACATCGCATGCAACATCGGAGGGCCCTCCACAGCATGATACCCTAGTTGGTTTTCCCGGAACAACCTTTTTGAGTTTCCAAATTAAGCCTTAAGAAATCCCCAGGGAAAAGTGTTTGTAATTTCGAAATGATCTTCTTAGGATTTCCAAGAAAATTCTTCTGAATTTCCACGGAAAATTCTTCCAAATTTTAACATTTTTAAAGGAAATTAGTAGGAATTACGGAAAATTATTTGTGTTGTTCGGAAATTCTACGGGAAATTGTTCAAAAGGGGAAGAATCATATGGCCGAAAATCATTCGTAAAATTGAACGTGAGGCCGAAATGATTAACAGGTCGAAAACGGTTTAACCGAAAATGTCATTTGGCCAAAAGCGTCATATGACTGAACTGGTAATTTGGCCGAAAAAGCAGTTTGCCTCAACAACTCGTTTTGTCGTCATGTAGTCGAACATGCCGTTTGGCAGAAATGTTCATTTGGTGTACGGCCGAAAATGTTACTTGCTGTGTGGATAATATTATTAAAAATGTCGACAACCAAAATGTCAAACAACATTTTCAGACAAATGGTCCTTTCTTATCAGTTACGACAGTGGTTTCTGTTTCTGCATAACAATTTTTCACCAAAGGACCAGTTCGGCCGAACGACATTTCCGGTAGTACAAATGTCCATTTCAGTCAAATGACATTTTCTACCGAACGGCATTTTAAGCCGAATGAACTATACAGACAAACGACTTTTTTTTTGCCCGAATGACCAGTAGTCCATTTCGGTCGAATGAGTTTCGATCTAATGGTTTGTTCGGCCAAATGACGGATACATGGCTTTACCCGTAGTTCGACTGAAAGGCCATTTGTTCGAAAGCCACTTAGTCGATTGTCATTTAGCCGAATTCAATATGGCTGAATTGGACGTTTGACCGAAACCGTTACTGGGTCGTAAATAGTTTGGCTGAAAATGAAATTTGGCTGAAAGCGACATACTGCCGAAAATTCCATTGCCAAACAGGTCATGTGGCCAAAAAGGCTGACCCGTTTGACCTGTTCGGACAAATGACTTTTTCAGCAAAATAATCAGTTTAGGCAAACAACACTTTCGGCCGTATGTCCAAAATTTCAAACGAAATTTTTTAGAATTTGCACAAGAAGTGATTCGATTTTTTTTTTATTTTATCACAAACGCCCGAATGACACTCGCCTGTATTCCATTCGCCCGAATGCCACAGTCGCTCGAAAAGACCATTCGCCCAAATGGACCACTCGCACGAATAGACCATTCGCCCGAATAGGTCATATATACATATGTATACCTCCAGATTCTATAACAATATGTTATTTCTCATAATCATATTAAAAGAAAAAATATGCCAATCACCTGGAATATATGAACGTACCAGTTTTAGTAAAGTGGGTCTCTAGTGGTCTTTTTATGCTTTGATTTGCGACCATTCACATGAGTCCACTACGTTATGCATAATTACGTTAGGCATAATGGACGTTACGCATTACGGACGTTAGGGATAATGTACGTTAGCCATAATGGTCGTTTGGCATAATTCCGCCTTCATGTCATGGGCTGTTCTTTAGGTCATTTATGTATAACGTCCATTATGCCTAACGGGTACATCCCATTTACATAATACTTGCTTACATACAAAATACGTTTCTCTGGGCGAGATTTTCGAACCTCTTTGGATGCCTTTGTTATATCTTCACATAAAAAGTGCTAAGGTAACAAACTTTTTATAGGCAAGTTGAAGTCTGTTATCCTTTCCGTATGCCGGCTGTAATCCCAATCGCTAATGTTTTCTAAAAACAAAACTTTGGTTGAGGAGAAAAAAACATCCTTAAAACTTGAATTTGGGAAGACACGTTCCTCAGTATTAATCTCAGCCATTTTAAAATTCAATAGTATATACTCTGGATCTAACGTATACTGATAAATTTAGAGCAATGGTCTATTCGGGCGTTTGCTCTATTCGGGCGAATGGAATTCGGGCGTTTATGATTCGGACGTTTGTGATAGAACTTTTTTTTCGTGGGATAATCTTCGGAATTTACTCGAAAAATTTCCCGAAATGTACACTTAAATTCTCCACACTGCCAAAAATCCTTACATTTGTATTGGCGAAAATCCATTAATTTAACTTATGATGTTTATTACACCCTATATTTTTTACACGGGTGGTATTCATTAATTTCTCGCTTAACCCGAACCTTCACATCTTTTTATATATCACCTGTTTTTTTTTTAAATTTTTTGTGATTTTTTTTTTCACTCATAGTTTCATGGACGCTAAAGGTCTTAATCGACTAAACCCATCCGTGTAAAAAAAAAACTGTGTGTAGTACACACATAACCACTCTTCACGCAAAGTACAAATAGAATCTATAATCAAATAAAATTAGAGACCACACATCTAATATTCAGTTATTGAATTTATGCGTGGATTCATCTATATACATAAAAATGAATTTCTGTCTGTCTGAACCTTATAGACTCGAAAACTACTGAACCGATCGGCGTGAAAATTTGTATGCAGAGGTTTTTGGGGCCGGGGAAGGTTCTTAAGATGGTTCGAGACCCCTCCCCGCTTTGGAAAGAGGGGCTCCCATACAAATGAAACACCAATTTCTTCATAACTCGAGAAATAATCAAGCAAATGGAACTAAATCTGATATGTGATATATGAGGTTTTGGAATGGAAGATATACTTCTGTGGTGGTTCGAAACTCATCCCTTTCTGTAAAGGGGGCTCCCATACAAATGAAAAAGAAATTTCTGCATAACTCGAGCACTAATCAGAGCATAAATCAATTTGAGGCGAAAGGAAGTTCGTCAGGTCTGCTAGTACTAAATATATTTGAGACCCCAAATTGCAAATATATTCAGTATGAAAAATTTTCTCAGTGGAATTTCCATGGAGAATTCTTCCAATATTTTAAGGAAATTTAATTGAAATCCCGAATATTTGCCTAATTCGGTAAAAAAAAAATCTGTGGATTTCAGCGGAAAATTCTTCGGCTTAACTTTTACGGAAAGTTTTTAAAATTTCAACGGGAAATGGAATTTGGAAGAAATAACATTCACGAAAATTTTCATAAATTGTGTTTTTTCTTGGCACGGTGGCACACGCCTCTAACTGTGACGTACAAAGAGGTCAGACAAAAACACAGAGATATAACCATTTCCGTGAAAACGGTTCCGGGAACATGATGAAATGATAACAGATTGGAATAATGCAAATATGGGTATAACTTCATAGCTCTACACCCAAAATACAAATCCGACAATTATTGTATAAAATCTTGGCATATACAATTCGATAAGCTTTTTATGCAAATGTTGTATCAAAATAATACAAATCTGTAAGATTTCCATACACAATTGTATTAAAATCTTCCGGAATCGTGTATGCCAAATTATTATACAGTTTATGTAAGGTTCTTATGCAGAACTGTATTAAAATCTGCCATCCGCTGGTTAGGTGTACGAGACGATGATTACAGGAACATGTCCAGGTTGATAGTTTCCACTGCCACCCTTATAGCAGGTTTCAGGGACCTTCGAGGAAGAATTGGTTTTGGAACCATCTGGTACCATTGGTATCAAGTTTCATGTTTTTTTTTCAAGATGATGAATATAGAACTAAATTAAAGATACATTTTGAGGGCTCAGGGTGTATGGCCAATACCGGACCGTTTTCACGGAAATGCCCATATTTCTGCGCATATCTGATGGATTTTCGATCTGCAGCCAGCATTGCATTGGTCTACATATTAGCTCTAGTGTCTAGGGAAAGCATAAAACACGATGAAAGTAAACATCACATAAAATGACAAGCAGAAACAGAAGCAAAAAAAAAGCATTTTCAACATACCCTCGGTAAACCCGGAACATCTCCGGTGGTCAATGGCCATCCTGAGATTTTGCATGGGGACAGAATACTAGAAGAGTTTCAGCGTTTGGTGCACCCAGTTTTATTAAAATCGGATTATTTTACGCAAAGTATAGCTGATTTAAATTCCGACAAAATTTTGCCTATCTCAACCTTTTTGTCTAACCCCTGTATGTTATTTCCTATTGAAAATTAGTTGGATAGGACTATGAACATAGAAGTTATGGTCAAAGTTAGGGCCGCATTTAACCGGGCGTCAGGGTCGACGATTTGAGGGGGGCTATATAGTACCCAAATATTTAATGCCGATCGGTTTTAATGCATATAACAGCTTTCCAAGTATTTTTTTATTTTACAAATCGACATGTGTCTTAGTGGCTTGTGCCTTGCTACATTAAATGATCATCATCATCATATTTAAACTTCAATCACATTCATTCGACTTATAGATATTTATCACTAAGCTCGGTGCAAAATAAATCCACTGGAAGCTGAACTAAACAGTTTCACTCTATTTGGCGATTAGATTTCTTGGTTCGTCGCATTTTGGCACAGAACGATCGCTCACCGTGATCGAATCATCAACCGTGATGCCTGCCAATCATACTTTCTGCGATTCAGTACATCACCCTCGAAAGACACCAACAAATACCAACCAACAGAAATGCGGAAAAGCAAAGCTTCCAAGAAAATTATCATCGGGAAGTCAGCAAGCCAGGGCAGTCGGCTGCGAAAACAACAAAAACCTAACGATGAATGGGTCTCTATCTACCAACAGTAGGTAGTGGTGCGGTAAGCCATCACCGAGTGATGACTCATTCCTAACCCGGGTCCATATGGATGGCACCCTGCTTGGATTGATGGCGTATACCATTATGTGCAGCCTAGCATGCAACACACATCTCACCCACCAGTGCACGACTATGTCACGTCAATTCGACGCTATGTGTTATTACCTCTGGATGGAGCTGGCGTTGATTAAAATCATCTTGGAAGGAAGTCAGTCCGCCTAAAAGTTACGCGAAGAATTGCATTGTCAAGTGTGTATTTGAATACTTGTAAAAGGAAATGGATTTTATTGAAATAATATACAGCTAAACAATTTGAGTAATTTGATGGTGGATGAAAAATTTCTCGAATTGGTAGGTACGAGGATTTGAACTTCCTGTCTCAAGCTGGCATTTAGATCATTTGATTCGACTACAGCCGGATGCTGTATAGGACTGTGAGAGAGACACGAAATGATTGGTTGAATTTTGCGCAAGCGTGTTTCTAGGCGGGTGAATTGACCTTTTCCATAGAGTGACTTCTCGGGCAGAAATACCAAACCTCTTCCTAAAAGGAAACACGATTTACGGCTTTTGGTGTGTAAACATTGTTTCTTTTAATTTGATCACTTCCAAACCATGACTTGTAACTCATCTTGGGAGAGAAGACATTTACAATCGATAACATTTGTTTTGTTATATTACAGAAATGTTTTGGAAAGCAAGTAGTTTAGAGCTACCATCTTGAATCGGTACCACTTATATTCATTGGCACCGCGTGTTATGTTCGACGCTCTATTCACGCTTTCAACTAACCGTTTACAACCCTCTTATGTCACACAATTAAGCTAACGGGCGCCCATTACTTCATTACCGAATTCCTCTGCTCAGCCCGGAAATGCACGCATATTTGCTAGCCAGGTATTTGTCTCGACTGATAGAGCGCTTGTTTGTCTGATAGTCATTCGTTACTGTCGCTTTCTTTCACACTCTTCGTATAGACACGACGTAGGTTCATAGTCCATACGCTGCAATTGATTCACCCGTCCATTCCATTCAAGCTAGTCGAATTAGCGTTTCTCGTAACGAGAAATTACAGCTACGTTGGGTCGAAGTAAAACCTCTGCTCTTTAGTGCATGTTCTATGTGAGCAATCAAAATGCTCCGCTACAGGGTTGATTGATCCCAGCCATTATTGCATTGGAGACAACGATCCGTCGAGAAGATGAACAAAACAACGAATTTTGCATTTCCGGATGACAAGACCGATTGGCGTGACTGACAAGAGTGACAGGGAGCGTTGTATTCGTTCTTTTCTCGAGAAAACAAAAGCACCAAAAGGGTTTCCTATTCGTTTTAATTTATTGGTGTCTACGGGTAAAGAATGTACAGAATGGTTGATGATTTCATGGATGACAGTAAGTGCAATCTATTAGAAAGGTAACTGAACTCTACTCGGTAGATGTTTCCATGCTTTCGATACCGTCGTTTTCTAGCTCATTAGCAAACCATACGCTGACCGGTGCCAAGTTAACGTTCAGGAACGATTCGTAGTCCCCGGGTTGGCAAAAGCTTCCAGGAATGGATGTTTGTATTTTGTTGGATATACCTAGCAGGGTCCACCCTCCAGGGCCTTTGATGTAGAGGGGAGTGCCACGACCCGTTGAATGATACTTGGTATCTATGAAGAAAGCAATCAATAATCTGCATAACAAACTGTTGACTTAATCGACTGTACCTTTGGTTTTAAGTTTGATGTTGCTGTCGCTAACCGCTCGCGCCTTAACTGCTAATGACGGTCCATAGCACACAACTTCCTTTTCAAGTTGCAGTTTAACGATCTCGAATCCGCCCAACCGATGCCGATGGCTCTGTTGCAAAACGTAAACCGACTCTCCGTAAATCTTGTCAAAATCTTCCTGTCCGTCCGTCATGCAGATCGGCATACCCTCCCATTCGTCGTACACTTTCAACCGGATCAAAGCCAAATCCAGCTCCTCGTTCAGCACTACGTTCTCCACATGGAACCTCCGGGATCGCTCGGTGTTCTGCTGCAACGCCACCAATCCCACATGAACGATCATTCCCTTCAGTTCGAGCACTTTTCCTCCACCGCTCTTTAAACAGTTGGCCGCGGTCAGCACCCATCCTTCCCGATCGACTAGCGCCCCCTCGCAAACTTTGTCCGGCGGGTTAAGTTTCGAACCTTTCCACCAGTACACTCCCACATGCCAAGGCCACTCGCCCGGTTCTATTTGCTCCCCGTCCACGACGGATTCATTTTTCGTCTGCCGAATTCCACACACGCACTGACCGTCGACCATTCGCAGCCATAGTCCACCGCAACACACCAGAACCGTAAGGAGGAGAATTGTGAAGCCCGATATCCGACAGAACACGCCAAGCATGTTGGACATCTATGACTACGGTTGCGAAACTGAGGACGTCGCGCATGACGGAGCTAGCTTTTATAGAATCGCGAAACCTAGTAGCATCCTCATCTTCGAATTACCCGGCGGATGATTTGAAACAATTTGCGCCAATTGGAATCGGTAGACTTCTGTTTTTGAATGAAACGCGTTTTGGTCAGCCGAGTATCATAAGCAAGCGGGACCGAACGGATGCTAAACTACTACGGTTGTAGGATCGTTTCGAAAGACATTGGGCCAATTGCAGATACGCAGTGTAGGGCGGCTAAAATTAGTTTCTTTCAATTGAGGATGTGCTTGAATCCCGTCCATCAGGGAGTTTGGTGTATGAGCTGCACGATTCGCAAATTGCAATTGTCTTAATGAAGCGGGGAAAATAGTGACGAACCGAGTATGCGCGCTGAAAGTATGTCGTGATTCCGACGACCTTTCAAAGCAAAGTCTACAACCATAAATCATTTTGAATGATACTCAGTTATAAAATTCTATTCATTCAGTTTGCCACTTCGTTTCCTTAACGCATATTATCGCGCAAAGGCTCGGTTCGATTATGCGAAATTTTTGAAAATGTATCTAGTGTTGAGTTATGTACAACATATTTGAAACATTTGAAACTGCATATATCAATTTTACACAAAACATCAAAAAACTGTTTTTGAACAAATTGGCACCGACCATACGTACCGTATTTAACGGGACAGTTCCGTTATTTAGACCTTATTGTAATGTCCCGTCGTAATCTAAAAAAAAAATTATTTTCCAACGAGCTCCAAAGTATTAAACAAACAAATTAAAATTTTTAGGCAGAAGTCTAAAATGAAATAAATAGAAAATATTTTTTTGTGTCTTTCTTAGAGAGATTTACATCCCACGGCTGACTCATCTCTCAACAAAGAAAGTGAACGAAACACATTAAAAAATGTGAGATGTTGTGTTATTAGTGTTGCTTTTAGTTTTCATTGATCGACTTTTCAATTTGATATTTTTTTACGTAGGACTACGTCTGTCTTTTCTATATTGGGGAACACTTTGCGATTGCAAAAATCGAATACCGTCACGAAAATATGATAGACTTTGAACGTTAATATCTCAGCCATTTTTCGATGGATTTCCAATATTTTTGGACCGTTCGATCAAGGATGAATCAACACTTTATTGTATTGTTCTTAAGCAGCGGTTCTCATAATAGGGTACATGTACCCCTGGGGGTACTTTTGCTGGCCCCAGGGCCATAATGGCGGATGTATCACAATTATTATTCAATATTATTGATAAAGCTTTGACAATTGGGTATTTTTTTGTTTCAAAACTTTGTCTTGTACATAATATGTATGGCGATCAGTAAATTGAAGCCAATTGAATCCTGCCGTTCACAACCAACACAGTGTATGAAGGGCTGCGGGATAAAAGTCCAACAGAATAAAACGTCGAATGAATAAATTTTGAACATCTTCTACTCGATCGAAACAAAATAATGAATGATATGTTAAGAATATGGTTCTGAACTAAAATCTAGAGTCTGAAGGTTCTGAAGTCACCATTTGAAGGCATGAAGGCTTTTTCTTTTTCAAAAAAGTCAGTTGCTCGTGCAACAACGAGGATTGTAAGCCTCCTTCTACGTTTCTCAAAAGCCTTCTTGCAAACAGCTCAGAAACCTCCTTTCAAAAGGCTCGTAACTCTCCTTTTCAGAGGCATGGGCACCTCTTTTCAAGTGGCTCGGACCCCTCCTTTCAAGCGGCTCGGAATCCTCCTCTCAAGAGGCCCGGAAGCCACGTTTCAAGAGGCTCGGAAGCATCCTTTCAAGAGACCCGGAAGCCTCCTTTCAAGAGGCCCGGAAGCCTCATTTCAAGGGGCCAGAAACCTCCTTCCAAGAGGCCCGGAAGCCATCTTTCAAGAAACCCGGGAGCCACCTTTCAAGAGGCCGGAAGTCTCTTTTCAAGAGGCTTGGAAGCCTCCTTTCAAGAGGCCCGGAAGCATCCTTTCAAGAGGCCCGGAAGCGTCTTTTCAAGAGGCCCGGAAGCCTCCTTTCAAGAGGCCCGGAAGCCACCTTTCAAGTCCTTTCAAGAGACCCGGAAGCCTCCTTTCAAGAGGTCTGGAAACCTCCTTTCAAGAGGCCCGGAAGCCATCTTTAAAGAGGCCCGGAAGCCTTTTTTAAAGAGGGCCGGAAGCCTCCTTCCAAGATGCCCGGAAGTCTACTTTCAAGAGGCCCGGAGGTCTCCTTTCAAGAAGCCCGGCAGCATCCTTTCAAGAGGCCCGGAAGCGTCCATTCGAGAGGCCCGGAAGCCTCCTTTCAAGAGACCCAGAAGCATCATTTCAAGAGGCTCGGAAGCCTCCTTTCAAGAGGCCCGGAAGCCTCCTTTCAAGAGACCCAGAAGCATAAATTCAAGAGGCTCGGAAGCCTCATTTCAAGAGGCTCGGAAGCCTCCTTTCAAGAGGCCCATAAGACAAAAGAATGCTGTAGGAAGCTGTTAGCCTCCTTCTACGTTTCTCGGAAGCCTCTTTTCGCGCAGCTCCTAAGCTTTTTTAAAAATGCGTCCTTTCAAGTGGTTCGGAACCTTCCTTTCTACAAGGAAATGTATCAACTAAGTTTGTTTTGGGAAGTTTCACGGAATAATGAAAATCTGAGTCAAATTCATGGAAAGCCATATATTCTGTTAGTTTTTAGGTCTATTTTCCATATTTCATATAAGTTACGTTTATTTTTATTAACAGACAAAAATAGGGGCCACCTGAATTAATGCAAAAGCTTCAATGGGTACCTCTTAAGAAAAAGGTTGAGAACCGCTGTTCTAAAATACAAATTTTCAACTATTAATTAGTGAAAATTGGATAACAGTTTACAAATAGTAAAACAACCAATCCCGTGCATGATCGCAAGCACAGACATCAAAATCAAGCAGCTTCCAAGTTTAGATCTCATCCTCAGTTCAAACTAGATTTCACGTAGTGCGGAAGCAGCGGAACGGACACAGCAGCACGAAGGTGCTGGTAGCATTTTCAACAGAAAACCATGCCATTTATGGTGGTGGTCATTCAACCTCAACCAAACGTCATTCAACCAGCGTTGGCGATACTGAAAGTTTATTCCAAATGGTGGCGTCATAGCGAAAAGTTTTCGAGTAGTCGTCGGACAATAACAGCACAAGGTGAAATTTAAACGCATGGTTCCGACAAGTTCCGACAAGTTGGTTATTAGAAAAGCGCAATGGGAAAAAGAAATAAGTTCTTCCCAGGACCAGCGTTTTCTGGACAGAACGGGTTGATTGCAAAAAAGAACGGCGTGGTAGCTTAGTTGCTGTTAGTGATTCCACCCATTCGAACAAATTTATTGCATCATCTCCCTCCGACGAGCGCTCGTGATTCGGCTACCGAAGGGCAACTTTCTGTCGTCGTCAAACGATTAAGCTTTTCACTTTGAAGAAAATCAATTTCAGATCAACCTTATTTTGTATAAAATGATGGACCGGAAAAATTCAGGCTTCTGACATCCTATTGTTTAGCCCATCGTCAGATCATAGCCAGGATGTCCCGGGCACTATTTTTTTCATACTGCTTTTTAATGATGACACTGCGCTTGCCACAGGCTCGAAAAAAACGATTTCATTTCTAGCGACCAACAAAAACAAAACCAAAGAATGTTGACAGAAAAGTCCACTTTCTGCCAACGACAGACGTTGACGATGAAGACGCTACTTTAGATGAAAAGTTCAACATCAGCCACCCAACGGCGACCGTCGCTCAGAACGACAGACGTCAAGCGATTATGTTTTGTACAAAGAAAAATTACGCCTTGGGTCAAATTTATTTTGTTAACCTTTTCAACAAAACGTTTTTTTGTATCATTAACAGACCATAACCAAATTCAGAATCTTGCGAAAAAAATTCACAGGAAGCTCTGAATTTCCAGACTCTTCCATGCTTCGAGAACGCTCTCTGTAGAATTCCGATCAAAATGGCTCGTGCTCGCCGGAAAGTAGCTTTCTTGAATCTAATGAATTAATCCCATTAGCCCAGACACTTTGTTTATCTTTATAAGTGCACATCATATTTACACCCGTAACAGATAACAAAGGGCGGAGCTAACAAGCTTAATTTATTGAATACAAGAAAGCTGCTTTCCGGAGCGTGCGATTCATTTTTATCGGGATTCTGCTCATTTCTCCTTTATTTCCTCTAAAGAGGATGGTGTCTTCTAGGATTTACAAATACCATCTATTTCCTATAGCTACGAGGTTTGCGTACAACCCGATTGGGCTGCACCTTTGAGTTTCGAAACATTAAGAATCATTCAAAGTCTTTTTGAATAATCCTGAGTATTTCGAAATCATCCAATGTAAAAATAACGACGGCATGAGAAAATAATTTATAAATCAACTGAACAAAGTCTGGTCAGATTAAAGGCTAGATTGGAGTCCTCACGCACTTTAAGACTATGTAGTTGCAAATTTCGCTGCATTGGAGATGATTTAAATCTGGGACGGGACTTGTAAAGAGGAAAAAATTTAACTTCATCTGCAACCAGCAAGCGCTGTCACGAATTGTCAGATGCAACCAGCACCTTTTTGTGTGAAAGTATTGGTATTCCTCAAAAATTATTCCGAATGATACTACGAGTACTTTTTCACTTTGAAAAGTATTCTAGAATAGCCGTTGATGTTGAACAGTTATGAATACGTGTTTTATTCCCGATAGGAAAATCACTATAAAAATAAGTTTACAAATCCGTAAATTGTAAACACTTTCATTGTGCTCAGAAGATTTTACCCGGGATTTAGGTAAAACACTCAAGGAAACAGTTGAGAATCGATGATCAACTGTGATGAAAAGAAGAACAAGTGTCAAAAAAAGGAAAAAGTAGCCGTCTTTGCAGGTCTCGTCTCAGATTTAAAGGCATACAACTTGGGTTCAGATTTGCTGTGTCGCAGTATGCGTGAAATAATAAAAATGTCGGTTGTGCGTTGCATCCGTTTTGAATGGTATTGTTCCTTGTAACAAAATGGCAACTTTCGTGATCATTTTCCAAGGCTCTCATAGAAGAGCAAAATTTATCCGCAGTGCAAAAAGCACGTGCTATCAAAGCATTGACCGCCAGAATCCACCACGTGGCGGCCTACCCGAGCAGCACACATGTTGTACATAGAACACAGTAGCTTATTTGGGACCCGATTTAGTCACAATTATGTTGCTGTAACCAGTTTCATTAGACTTCTGCTGCTTGGGTAATTATCAAAAATATCAAAGTAGCTTTTCTTTTGGAGGAATGTTTTTCTTAGGTGACTATAGATATCTGGCGTTTATTTTTCGTTGCGACCAGGTGGCGACTAAAAATAAACGGTGGAGTAGAATTTATTATGAGCGGTACACAATGCTCTTGAAAATGCGAGTGCATTTAATTTTGGATTCCGGGAGGCTTGTCCTTGAAAGTCGTTTTTTCCTTCATGAACAATTCCTTCAGCGACATAAAAGAAAGGGTTTTCTATATCGCATGGGTGATGGAAAATTGAATCATTACCAAAAGCGAAAAAAAAAATCATAGGGACTGCCATATCATGCATCAACTTCGTCAGTTCGGTTGAATATTTACGCTAGGAAGGTTGTCCTGTGTTTTTGGTAGGACTAGGTTGATGTTATCTACCATATAGGTGATTGAAACCTACTGAAATCATCTATGGGGAACATTAGGTTTTTGACTCAATTGATGCGAGTAAACCAAGCGCCTGAAAACGGTCCCAATACGAGCAGAGGCAAGAGAAAGTGATTCTTTAGCATTCACGTAGTCGTATTGTACTTGAAAAAAAGAAACGATTATAAGGGAAGTTTTATCACACCCGCTATATTCTATAGACAGTGCACATTCCGGATACATATCACTTGTTCCGTTCGATGACACATCTGGATCATCTGCAGATCTTTCATATTAAAACAGCGCAAAATTGCTTGATTCACGGAAAATACAGTTCTACCGTTATAATATTCGAGTTCTGCAAAAAAAAAGGGAAAAGAATGAGGCTAGCTGTGGCCAATACTTTGTTCAATACATTTCCAACCATTTGTTTGTTTTTTTTTAGACAAGTTAAATATTTAATCACAAGCTACTAACCATGTCCACCCAAGAACAGTTTAATCCGAAAGGCAAGGGCTAACGCATTCGATTCTAAACTCAATAATTCCTTCGTCGCAGTCTATAAAATGCACTAAAACTAGAATTCTTCGACTACTTTTAGAACCGAACTTCGGACACACGCACGCACTGTTTCATATTTCGGACACGTTGCACTTAAATTTCGGACTGCAGTTTTCCACAGAATGTTAAATGCAAATGTTCATTTTTCTCGTTAATTTATTCTGTTTGCCTTTCAAATAAACAATTGCTTCAAAACGACATGGCTAACTGTGCCCCAAATATTACAAAATTACTTCCAAACATGTAGCCTTTCGGACGAGAAAATTGAAACATTTCTGTGAAATATTTCAAAAAATCTTCCATGCAAATTTAGGTGTCCGAAGTTTGTGTGCGTCCGAAATATGAATTTGCACGGTATCCCTTTTTGTCATGTGGGTTCTCTTTTCGTTTATGAAGAAAATTTCGAGCTCTTCCCACAAATAATCGAACCACCGGCCACCGAGTATCAAGAGAGGACAAACATAAGTAACATAAGTCGACTAAGTTCGAGTTAAGGTTGAAATACGTATCCATGAAGAATAAGACGTGGTGGAATTAAATGGAATAGTACTAAACTCGTCTTCTGACAGGTTGAACATATTTTTTGCTTTGTTCTTAATAATTCGGCTGGGATGAACAATTCTGAAACTAAAATGTTTCATAGAAGGTAAGAAATGACAAAACCAGACAAAACGAGGCAGACAAAACGGAGCAGAAGGGACTATGTCAAAGGGCTTCTATTTGACTTTGTCCATTTTTTTTGTTTAAATTTTAAAATAGTCAGAGGCGTAGAAAAATATGTTTTTAGGAAAAATTAGACAAAAAATAGACAGGAAATATCAATTGAAAAAGCCCGCTGTTTGTATACACCGAAGTGATCCAGGAACATGTAAAATTCTAAATGGACTGATGTTAAATTACTTCCCAGATATATGGAAAAATGTCAAAGATATTCCAATTTTAAAGCCGGACGAAAAAAAAGCTATCTTCAATAATAAAACTGTTTGAAAAGATTATTTTAAATATAATGATGGTTCATATTAATGACAATTCTATTTTTGCTGATGAGCAATTCTGTTTTCCCCATGGGCTTAGGGTGCCAATGAAATGTATGGGAAAAAATTTGTCATCGAATTTCAAAAAACGCTCACAAGTTTCATTACCCCAAAATATGACCCCATGCCAAATTTGAGCTAAATCGGACATGATTTAGGAGTGCCTGAAATTCAATTGAAATTCAATTGAAATCCAATTTTTCTCTTGAAACATTTTTGAGTTTGTTGGGGATTTGAGACGATGATGAAAAAAAAATTTCATCGAATTTCAACACCGGACGATCCCCTATGCAAAATTTGAGCTAAATGGAACATGATTTCTTCTTCTTCTTATTGGAATTACATCCCCACACTGGGACAGAGCCGTCTCGCAGCTAAGGGTATGCGTTAAAACACTTTTTCCTAACGAAACGAAACGAAACAAAATTTAGAATGTCTAGGGTAACGGCTGTATTTTGGACCGGGCTCATATTTTGGACCACCTAGCTGAAAATTGCTTTTATATCACACAAAACTAAATAAAACATGCAACATTTAAATATTATTGCAAAAAGAATCTATCCATAAAGTATCTCCTACATTTGTTTCTTATAAAATATAGCCATTATTAAGAATATTTTCATGTATTTACCCATTATGGCTGGATTAGACAAAATCCAAGACGACATGGTAAAATTGAATTCAACTTTCAAAAGCTGTAAGTTTATTTGTACATAGATTTAAAACATGTGAATGATGTTGTTGACTTATTAGAACCTAATTGAAGCAGTTTCAGACCTGGAGCAAAACATTGTAAGTTTAAAAACAGTATTCTCAGGCATGTCCAAAATAGGTACATATTTCATTGATCCGAACATATTTTCGACATATCTTCTTTTTAGTTTCTAGATCTATTAAACTTTTGCTTTTTTGCTACCAGAGGTGAGCCAGCCATGATGACAATAATAATAATAACTTTTGTTTTTACCAACCATTTATTTCTCTAGTATCAAACAATTCATAAATTACTGTTTATACAGCATTTATAAATTACCGTTCATTGATGTAAGCACTAGAAAAATGTCTATTAAACCAACATGTAACTGTTTTCATTATTTTCATATGAAAACAGTTAAGAAAGCTCCATGACAAGAACCAAACTTTGCTAGAGCTCTCCGTCCGTGTTGCTTGCCAATGCAACAGAGTTCCGTGTTCTACGATTATGTTTCGATTGGAAAAAGAATGTGCAAGGAGCAAGTAAGAACCGGGCAATCCACAACTATCAATGACGCATATGGAACAGATCAGATCTGGTAAACTACATAAAAAATATGGCAGGGTAGGAGTGACCAGGTTCATACATCACGGCCATGGGCCGCACGTTTGTTTTGCTTTGATGAAGCTGTTCTGAGTGGTACTGCAATTGATATTAGTTTTAATACCCTTGACTAGTAGATATATTGTTCCAAGCTTTTGAGTGCTTATAAAAATGTATTGTTTAGCAAGGACTTTAAGGATGAAACGCCGAAAATGATGGAGGTCGCTAGTTTAATCTAATAGTAACATAACTTTGCAAGCAATATACGATTATTCGAGTGGTCCAAAATATGTGCAATGGGTGGTCCAAAATAAAAACAGGTGGTCCAAAATTGAATCTAACATATCTTCAGAATTTCCGATAGTTTGGTTCTTTCGGTGGGATTTATAAACATTTTTACCTACAAATCCTACCTAGCATTCACCACTTTTTAGTTGCATAGGGAATTGATCAAGCATTTTCAGAAAATCTAGCTTTTATTCGAAAAATTGTTTTGCCATCTCCTAAAGTGGTCCAAAATACCTCCCTTACCCTATTGGCGATAAGGCAATACCCCAGTTTTTTTTTTCGAAAGGAAAACATCGGTGAGCGTGTGCTCACGAAGCTGATCAATCAGTTCAGTTTTATATTAGTAAGTATATAAAAATATAGAAATTGTGTGATTTTTCTTTTCAAATTTCGTTAAAAACCTTAATTCACTTAAGAATTATGTGTCAGTGTGGTTTTATGGTATTGAGCTAACTTGAAATTAGACAATAAATGCTTAGATTTTATATTTTTATCCAGTGGGATACTCCGCCGTGAGTATCCGCAGATAGAGAATTGATAATACATTTGCTAACTAGAATTATCCTGTAAACCTTTCTAAAATGCACAAAGATATGTGTTTCAGTTTGTATTTCACAAATGTGGCCGCCGAATTTTTACGGCAGCAGCTTACCAGATATGAAATAATTTAATCATAACTGAACTATTGTCTGTTTGTCCTTGTATATGTGTTGTGCATATGAGATATGCAAAAAATGTTGACAAATTTTCATCATCAATCGATTTCAATTAAGTGCAAGAAAAAGCTGTTATTGTCAGTATGAGCTGAAAACAATCATGAATAAAGAACTTTCAGATCTTCCAACCCGTTCTGGATTTTTTTTGCAAATTTAATGCAAAGATCTAGAAATGCCCAAAGATCTAGAAATAAAATCCACATCGCCACAGCGTTGCCTCAAAGTTATACTGATCTGATTCATATCTGATTAGATTCACGCAAATAGGATAGAATTGTTGAAGATATTTTTCGTTTTCGGTAAGATATTTCTAACAAAATACTAGAGACGTTTTATAAAAGAAAAATATATACTTACATATTTGCGACTCAGAATGGGGTTATGTAACGGGTGGCCACTAAATAGCGGGAATGGAAATAATGGCTCTGGAAGAAAACTACAAAGAAGTACAGTTCAATCTGATATATGTTACATAAAGAGTTGGCCTTAGTATTTAAATATGCGTAACGTTATTAATTAATGAAAGATAGCATATGGTCCGTGGTCCACCGGTAGACATACCCGAGTAGCACACTTGTTGTAGACCAGTTTCTGTTACTCATTTGAGACCAAATCAAGTCACATATGAGTTGCTAAAACCAAATCAACCTGAATTGTGCTGCTAGGGTAGTTTAAACTTGCAGGTCGCACATAACCGTTGGACGGCTGCCATTTCCGGATAGTGCTTCTGATCCTATGGATGAGTTGCTTCGTGTCTTTGGCCTTCCATTTACCTTTGTATACAATGGAGCTTAGTAGACCAAAACTCCTAACAGTTTTCGAAAAAAAAATCACGTTTCAATTTGTCTACACGGTCTTCACGATTTTTGTTCGTTTGAAAATTGTACAATGCGCGCTGCAGTACTTCCTGTTGACGTCATGTTTTAAGCAACTAAACATGTTAGAGTAAATGTGTGTGGGCAACAATTTTCTGAATATTTTAAGGATTCAGTCACATTAAGAAATATTTCTTTGAAAGCATTAACGTCCTCATAGAAACTCATTGAAGTATTGAAATTCCCGTTTTTAGTGGCCACCCGTTAGTAAGCGTCTCAAGTAGCCTTGTGAGCAAAGGCGTATGATTGCTAATCCGAGTTCGATTGTCGGTATGGTCTAAGATGTTTTCGGGTTGGAGACATTCTCGACACCCTGAACATAGTGTATCCATTGTTTTTGCCACATAAGATACTAATTCATGCAATAACGGGCATAGAAAAGTTTATTACTAAGGAAGTGCTAATGTAATATTAAGTTGAAAATCAGGCCAAGTTCCAATTGGAATGTAAAACCATTGAAGAAGAGGAAGAAGTAAGCGTTTAAAAAAAATTGTATAACACAAGGTCTTGAAAATAGTTCTATGTTTTAGTTCAGCGACGCAGCCAAAATTTTTTATAATATAAAGTTAACTGCGAGGTTTCTAAGTCAAGTTACCGTTTTTGCATTCGTATATCATGAGGCTAACACGATGATACTTTTATGCCCAGGGAAGTCGAGACAATTTCCAATCCCAAAAATTGCGTACACCGGCACCGGGAATCGAACTCAGCCACCCTTACAATGGTCTTGCTTTGTAGCCGCGCGTCTTACAGCACGGCTAAAGAGGGTCCCGAACATGATTTAGGGGTGCTCAAAATTAATTTAAACTTTTTTTTTCATTCTAGGTTTTCCCATAACCAGTATTTATTTGAACTTTTGAAGTGAAAGCAGTCACACTGTTTATTATTATTATTTTTCATAAAATGGAGGATATTCTGTTTGTTGGGGAATATTTGCCATTGTTTCCCAAGTCATCTAATTTGCCGTTGTATGGTGAAGTTTTTTGTGAGTTCATGTTTCATTTGCGAGCTGAGAAACAAACTGCTAAACAAAGTGCGCAAATAACAACAGAAGCGTTGATAGCTGTATGGAAAGGAAAACAAATTAATCAAGTGATTGGTAATAGGACAATTGAATTTAAAATTTTGCGTTACCATAAAAATTGGAAAGATCTACAGGAAATTAGGCTGCTAATGTCGACAGCTGAACTTGAGAAGAGGCAATACATCTGCAAGAAGTGTAAATCGAAGAACAAGTTGGAAAAGCAAGCAATGCGCTACTTGCAAGAACAGCGACACGTGGACCCACAGATACTATTTCATGCAGTGACTTTGAGGAGGCAGATGAGAATCCTGGAGACACGAATGAACCGTACCTTACAGAAAATATCTTGACCAGTACCTTTGAAGAAGAACAACCCAAACAAGCAAAATTCGACGCGGAAAATGTATCAGATCCAACCAAAACTTGTGAGAAAAGCCAACAAAAAGGCTTCAATGTTTTAACAGCAAGTGTTTTTGAATCTTCGTCACAAACTGAAACACAAAGCGAGTCCGTCCCTATAGCAAGTTTTGCTGATTTTATAATTTTAATTGAATTATAATTATTTTATAAATACGAAGCATTCATGCAAACAGTTTTTCTATTTTCTTTGTGCTTTTTTATATGTGTTTGTGTTTTTAGGTCCTTCTAAAACCACAGTTGAAAAATGTAGTCACGGTCGAGGTTGCTGCTGCTTTCGACCGTTGCAAAGTTAGTGACGAAATACATTTGTTTTTTAAGTTCGTCTATCGCTAAATCCTTGGAACATGACGTTTGGACATTATTTTTGAACATAGAGTCTGTCAGAAAATCAAGGAAAGAAATTCGTGTACAAAACAAATCGAACTGAAAGCCACATTCAAGCCACGAGCAAACCAAACAGGTCACTAGGATTCAAAGCTGCTTCCTAACAATTCACCAGCTAAGGCGCTGGAGAAATCTGAACGTTTGGCCATAATTGTCTCTGGTGAAAGCATTCGAAAATTATAAGCTGTTCCGCCAATCCGAAATTCAACAGGGATAGAACAAGCAGCCACAGCGGTATATAATGCGATTGTCTATTGGGATCTTGAAGAAAAGTATGTTTTGTGTTAATTTCTTTTTTTAAAACTAGGGTAAAACGTCCTATCGTTGTGGTATGCCCTAATGTTGCGGTAGTGTTAAAATAGTCCATTCTGGATATAATACCATTGAAAACAATTGTGGGTACGCTAAAACTCTTCGGATTAACAACTAGAACAGCTTTTGTTTGACAAAATTCCGTTCAAAATGATGAAAAATCAACATTTTCGTTAAAAATTTGAATCCTTTGAGCCTATTATTGCGGTAGTGCTAAGGTCCTATTGTTGCGGTATCGCTCTCCATAAGAATTACATGCAATACCGCAACAATAGGACTGACCTTCAACAAATATCGCAACGATAGGCAACTGCGTCCTATTGTTGCGGTAGTTTGATTTTATTGTTATAAAAACAAAACAACATAAGTTCAGCACAATTGACGTAATATTTACAAAACTATAGTTAACGAGCATCCTATTCAACTACTACAATGTGGAAATCGACCAACAGGTAATTTTTGAATATTTTTTGTAATGAATTTTGTTTTGACACGGTGCTTAACCCCTCCATAATAGGTCGTTTTACCCTATATAATTTCCTCTTCAAGAATTATGTTCAAATCATTCGACACAATTGCATCAAACACCGGACGAAAAAGAGGAGACAAATTGTTTAAGAGACAGAAAGTTTGTCTTCCCTGTAGGCATCACATTCATGAACTTTTGGTCGGCAAGGCATTCAAAGTCCTACAATTCGAAAATTCACAATCTCCAAATGTTGAAATTTTCAAGCGATTTCAGACGGAATGGCACCGCCTAGAAAAAAGTTCGTATCACTCAGGTATGAACGATACATTCGTTAAATAATCAATAACAGAAAACGAGAGAAGTTCCTTATTAGAGTTTTTTGGACGACAACTCAAAGAGCAACATCACCGCGAAGATTATTGGGAAGTTATCCAACTTGCCATAATATTTTTGGTTGGAAAACTTGATTGTAAATTGCAAATTAGAGCTCCTGGTGCTTTCCATAATGCAAGGTGGATGGCAAAAATTATTTACTCAATTTAAAAATGTTCATTTATAGCCACACGTATAGTATGCCTAACAACACTAGAGATGGATTAGCACGATTCAATGTCTTCATTGTGAAAATTTATTTGAAAAACTGGTTTCTTAGCTCATGTGCTACAATGTGGGCAACTAATGACCTCAATTTATTGAAATTATTGGAATACTATAAGGCTTAAGATTAGGAAGTTGCAAAATCAGTACACAAAGGCTTTAACCCATTTACAGTATTTGGACAACACCCTCATCGGACTGTGCCTTTTTGATGAGAATTTTGACCCAGCGGACAAACAAAATGTGCACCAGGTAAACATTTTTAACTTTAATATTTTCAGACTATGAGTTCTTATCATTTAGAGAGGCACAGGAAATTGATTCCGCAAAATCTATAGTTGAGGCGTATGAAATTTCAAAGATCGAGTTGCACTATTTCGTGCAAGGTAGTAACCATATTAAAAACTTGTTCGAAGCTTTAAAAAATCCGGAGTCTATACTTGACATCGATGTTACGCATTAAAAATTTCAGAGGAGTATCAAATTGTCAAGAAGAGTTCGAAGCCTGGAAGTAGTGAATGACAATGCAGAACGAGGTATAGCATTGATAAAATATTATAATTCCAAACTCTCAGTAGATGAGGATCAAAAACATTGTATTCTACAGTTAGTTGAGGAACATCGAAAAATGTACAAAAGTCCGAAAGAATCTGAGCTCATTTAAAAGAACCATGTAATTTATTGAATAAAACAGTATGTCAATTCAACAACTCCTTGTTTACATTACTCACGTAATTTCTCAAATTACTTTTCAAATTCCTTTACATATTTATGTTACAAATCAGGAATACAAAAAAACAATTTTTTTGGAGATAACATCAGATCTCGACGTTTCATGCATTTTTAAGTCATTTGACATCAAAAACAAAAATTGGATTTTCGACTTTATCTTTGGTCCCACCTTGGAAAAAATGTCATGGGTATAAATTCCAAAACTTTGATGAATTTTAGGCACCCTAAATCATCTCCGATTGAGCTCAAATTTTGCATGAGGTCATATTTTGGGGTGACTTGTGAGCAATATCTTTTTTTTTAATTCGAAAATTTAATTAATAATTTTAATTTAATAAAATTAAAATAAACTATCAGAATTCGAAATCTGATAGATTGCCTGTAAGAGCTGGTGTTCCACAAGGCAGCATGCTGGGGCCCATATTGTAAAACATTTTTACTTCTGACTTACCTGATTTACCACCAGGGTGTCAAAAATCTTGGTTTGCAGATGACCCGGGCCTTTCCGCCAAAGGGCGAAGCTTTCGTGTCATTTCTGGTAGATTATAAATAAGTTTAAATATTTTTTCCACTTGCAAAAATGGAATATTTCCCCGAATGCTTCCAACACTCAGCTTTTGTTTTTCCCACATTAGCCGAGAGCTTCTTATTTAAAACCTTCTAGCAGACAGATTGAGGCTATAGTCATATATGAATATGGTTTCAATTAATTGGTCTAGTGAGGATACATATTCAGGGCTTCTACTAGATCAAAAATCAACTTTTAAAAATCACATTCAAGGTATTCAGGCCAAATGTCATGCAAATATATTAAGAGTCTATATACTCTTGTAAACAAAAAATCAAAACTTTGTCTTAAAAACAAATTTAGGATTTTCAAAAAAAAATCAGGCCAGCCATGTTGAAAGTTGTGCCAATTTGTTGTTGCAATACCAGAAAGAAGGCACTTCAGAGAATTTAAAAAAAAAATCTATTTTAGACGAAAATCGTTATTAATAAATTTTATATAAAATTAGGCTTCAGCTCTAAAAAAAATGATAAATATGTTTGTGACGGGAAGAAAACGTTACCAAACTCGAAAGTAAACAAAACTTAGTTTCGACAAAATCGATAAATAACTGTATAGATATTAAATAAATATTATTCTCAGGTTACTAAAAGTATTAGATGACATGAAGCAAGTTTCTTTTAAAATCCCCGTTCAGAGCTTTACTCGAACGTGAACATTTTGGACAAATCACTCAAATGACATGCAGATGATATTACTTACTACTAATCAATCAACTGCTTTTGCTACGTGGTGGTACTAATGGAACGCTTTGCATATTCAAAAACAAAATTACCAAATTCGTTCTTAGCACGCAACTTAGGCACCAAACCGTGCGTTGCCATCAAGAAACACTTAGAAACACGAATTTCGGTTAAAATCAATGATCTGCACAACACAATCATGGTTGTATGATACCTACACGTGTGAAACTTTTCCGATTGAAGAATTCCGCGTTGATAAAATAACGCGCTGCAATGAAGATGGGCCAATTTGTAGAATAAAGTATAATGCGTCTCCATTGCAGAAGAATGATTGCATCGCCATGAGTATTTTTACGATTATGTATTATGAATGTGAATGAATGTACTAGTCCAGTAATATATTTTCATCAATGACTGGAATTTCATCAAGAATTCTAATTTGAGGAACCTAACTCAAATTTCACATGTTTGAAATATCGTTTAAATTGATAAAAATATATTCACAACACTAACTTCTCCCCAGCATGATAATGAATTCATACAAAAAAAACTATGTAAATTCCATCAAAAAGTACGAACTATTGATCAACTAACTCATTTGTTTTTATAAGGGTTCAGCTGTTACTGAGACAGGCAAAACTCATTCGTCCCAATGTACCCCACAGAAACGTGACTCGTTCTTACAAGTGCAATTTACATGCATCATTGGTTTTTGCAGAACTCTTTGTGTAGCTCCATCCATCAGTTACTGAATCTTTGTTTGTTCACGTCAATCACTTTGTTCAAACATAAATGATCCATTCAGCAACTTCGAACCGTTCGACAAAGAAGCTTAGGTACATTATAAATGATGTTACTACAGAACAACTCCCTCTCATAATCCATATATAGGACCTGAACCAAAAATAAACAACACCGCTTGAACGTTTTCAACTGAACGCTTCGTGAGGAATTCAGTCTTCCGTGTACTCACCTCATAACAGCATAAAGTTTCGCCAAATTTTATCCTCCAGTAACTTCTCGTGAAACGGTAATAAAGTCTGGGTTTGCCGAAATTAACACAAACACCCTCTTCCAAACACTTCAGAAGCTCGATGATGCAAAACCCCACAAAAAAACGCAGTCAGTTGCACCTTAACGTGTATGTTTTATGTGAATGTGTAGCTTTTGCTAGTGCCACTATAACAGAGTGCCTTCACTTTTGGGCTTTCTGTTTTGTCAAATTCTGCTTCGACGACGATGGATTTCAATTTTCTTCTATTGCATCAAAAGCGAAAATCCATTTAATGAGTTACACACTGAGGTCTGAAAAAGTTGCACAGCACATACGTCCGAATAACAAACTCCGAGTGGACGTCGATACTAGTCTGTTGGAATGATTAATCGCACAAATATTTTCAATTTCGGTCACAAACTGTTTTGCATTTCAACTCCCAAATTGGTTCGTCGATTTGTGTTTTTCAGTTTACCCACTACGAAGCAGCAACAATCAAGATCCGCTAGTTATTAACGTTTCGTAGACCTCTCGGCTGTAATCGTTATTTGTTTGCCCTTCAATGCGATCTCCGATTTTGAATCGCACTGTTTTTCAGGTTCGTCGTCTTTTTAGATCATGAAAAAACTCAGAATGCGATCACAGGTCAATCACATAGCAGGCATCGACGACACATCACGCAAACACTAGGTCAGCAAGTTTCACTTCCTCATCAAAGTTGGCTGTGGACATATGGAGCGATAATAGACACCCAAATCCTCAAGGTTCCTTACATCGAACAGATTGTTTAGTTTAACAATTTCCCCGTTTACAGATGTTACGACTCATGAACAATTGCACAATATTTTTGGACGTCCAAAACCACAATCTTTAAAGCATTCCGTCAAAACACTATACGCGAACACTGGCGCACACACATTGTTTAGGGTCAACCTTTTCAGCTTCTCTGTCGCGCACGCAAACATACAGGTGGCTTCAACATCGCATAGCTCCAGTTAAGCCAAATCTACCTGGTTAATATCTGTTTATATTCTTCGCAATTCACTCGTCTCGCTCGCTTGGACTAAGACGCTTGCACAAGTTGTCAACACGCGGACCCCGGCTATGAGTGTGGGTACGAGAGTTCAGACAGACACAGGCACTAAACCGAGACTACGGAGACCGTTCAGCCTTGTGCCCTCGACAGCCAGAGCTGCTAAATGTTTTCCACCGTGCTGTCGCCACGGCAACGGGAATCCCGCGGAACAATAACACACAAAACTCGGACGACTTCGCGCTGCACCAAAGAGACACAACCGTTCGCGTAGACAGTTCAAACGGGTTTGCCGTTTGCGGGACTTTGAAAGTGTTTAGACCGCCACCACACCGCGCTCCGTTGAGTAGTGCCGCTGAGCCAGTGTGTATGGCAAAGGAGGAGATCCCCACTTCGACCGATCCGAATGAATCGCTCTTGCTCTCTGCCTTTGATAAAGCTCGTCGTTGATGCATGCTAAGGCGGCGTGGAGCTGCATCGCGTCCATTGAATGAACGTGAACATTACGACGTTCGGAGAGCGAGAGAATTGCGACTGAAGTACATACGAAACCACCCGTAGGAATGGGCGCTTTTGAACATATAATGTGAAATTAAGGAATTGTGGAGTTAGGATTTTTCTACATATATTCCTCGTTGATAGAAAAGACAATATAATTCATAAATTGATTAGGAAGATTTAAATTTAAAAAGAATTTGGAATTTTCAAATGTGATTTATATTTATATACTAGCAGACCCTTCGAACTTCGTTTCCTAACTTCGAACCTCTGCATACAAATTTTCACGCCGATCGGTTCAGTAGTTTCCGAGTCTATAAGGTTCAGACAGTTTATGTATATAGATTTTATAGATTTACAAACGATACATTCTGTTAAAGTATTAGATTCTATAGTTAATTGGTAAATACCAAGTGTTGCATATAATAAACCTAAACCATACTAGCTTTGAAAATTACATCAAATATCATCTGAATATCGTATGCTTATATGCGCATTGAGAATAGCTGCGTTTTTACAGGTCTTCAATATTGCAATACTTGACGATTATACTAAATAATCAAAGTAATTTCAACCAATTCAAATGATTCGACGACCATCAATCAAGTTACAAGCGAAAAGAGCGAAGAGAATAATACCAACAAGGGAGAATGATGTTTCGCGTGCGTTCTCACTGCTTTCCTCGATATTCACGCATGAACTATGCTGCACTGAGTAAACTGACCAAAACGATGCAATTGCAAACTGCATCATTAAAAGAAAATTATTAATCTTTAATTGTGAGAAACAATTTTAAAAACAGTATGTTTTGTTATCAGTCAGCGACTTTTGGGGGGTAAATTCGGTTTCTAATAGGACGCGACTCTTGAATTCGTCGCCAAAATTACTGTCAGCAGAATACAGTCGGTAAACTAGCAAGTCAGCTGTCAACTAGAATTGTTAAGCTCGTTAATAATAATATTTAGGTGGAAACAGTGCACTCTTTAAGCTTTTTCGATGTTTTCACCAATATAAACAAGAATACCGAACCATTTCAACGTGTAGATGCAAAATTTACAAAACTAGCTACATGTCATAATGATCTCCTATTCGAATCAACAAGTTTTTATGACTTTCTAACGCATTTAAAATATGTTGTAAAAACGGGCCTGAGAAAAACGCCCGAATGGTGGTGACTCATTTGCATAGAAACAAAAAAATGGTGAACGCATGGTTGTTTGTTTTGAACGACAATTTTACGGGTGAGGTGAAAATTAAGAGACTTTGCTCATTATTCATTTTTCCATTGTAGACAGTATTTAAATGGTAATATTCGTTCCAAAATGTCCTCCAAAAGATTATATGCGTGGTTGTGTTATGCACTCTTCTCTTCTACCTGAATTAAATGCAATTATGTACAGGAGAAGGAGGGGAACCATGGTTTAGCTAAGCATATACTGCTTCTATGCCTTAGCTATAATGATTTTCATGGGCGTTTCTACCTCATTCAACAGTCGAACAATAAAGTTATCTGATGCAAATTTAAAATAAGAAAATAGTCATATTTATAATATTCACATTTCAAAAAAGTGTTGATATTTCGTTGCTGGAAAACTCATGAGGCAAAACGCTTTTTAGCCGGCAGCTCTTAGGGATCAACGCATCACGCGTGAGCGAATCAGACTTGTGGTATGAACAGTGCGTGGAGACGCGTAGTACATTGTAGGTTAGTTCCACTAGGGTGTCAAGAGCTTTGCCTCGCCGAAATGTTAGATGTGCATCAATATGTGGAAAATTTCGGTTTTCCCTACATCCCTTTCTATTATTTTGACACTTTTTTTCGCCTAACCTACATAATTGATCTTTCCCATCAAACATTTTTATTCGCTCAATCGGTTCTTTGTCTTATTTAAGGTCAACTTTCCCAAAGAACTCATATTTTTGACGCCTCTAACTATTATTAAAATCGAAAACAAAAACCGAAAACGTGTGAAACGGCCTGAAAATTTCACCCGATTTTCGTTAAAAATCGGGCAAATTTAAAAAAACTGCACTTTTTCGATTTTTGTTTTCAATTGTAAAAATACTTAGATGCGTCTTTGGTTGTTGTTGACCCTAAATAAAACGAGATACAATTTTTGACGAGAAAGAACAATTTGACGACTAATTTTTCAAGGTCATGAAAAAAAACGGTAATTATGAGGGAACACCCAAAAGGCGTTTTGCCTCGGGGGGCGTTTTGGGGCGTCTTCTTGAAAATAAATCGCTCCAGATAATCGAACCCCCCATCGAGCCATTTTTGACGTAAACTACGTCTAAGGGGAAGACTCGGATACAGGGTGACAAATGAAAATTTCCAAATTCGAGACCGTCACGAAATAATGTAAGATTTTGAACTTTAATAGCGCTTTTATCTTCCGATGGATTTTTGAGATTTATATATCAATCGACTCGGAAATTCTCTACCAATTTGTCAATTATATTGAAACTTTGGGTTATGAACGTTAAAATAGGGTATCGGATCATTTTGGCAGCACCCTCTTTTTTTGTCCGCAAGAGTTTCGTTTCGGCCGTCGCCGTTCAGTGTGGTTGGCTTTTGGACTCTGCTTTTTGTGCGGTGTTTCGCACAAAAAGTAGAACAATGGAGCCGGACCAGTGACCGCGGTCGGAACAAATGTAACAAAAATGCGTAATGTAGTGCATTGTGTATAAAAAGTGATGCAGATAGGGACATGTCTGTGCAGGCATGAGACGAAGAAGAAGAAGCAGAAAGATGATAATCGAAAAATCTCCACGGGAAACCATACGAAGAAGTTTTTAAAACTCTTCCCAAAATTCTGGAAGCCATTTAATTTAAAACGGTAAGCAGTACGGGGTTGGACTTTTCTTCTACTGTATGATAAATACAATATTACTATTAAAAAATTTATTTTGTGATATTACACTCAATACACAGTATAAGAAAAGTCCAACCCCGTACAAACATGTTTATATTAAAAAACGACTTGGGAAAAATGTTGAGCATTTTTTTTGCAAACTGAAAACTAATAAGGCCGTTACACAGATTTATTAAAAATTATGGTCTCCGCAAAGTCAAGGGGGAGGGGGTAATCTTCTTCTTCTTCTACTGAATCGAGCGGCGTGAAAATTTGAATGCAGAGGTTTTTGGGGCCAGGGAAGATTCTTAAGATGGTTCAAGACCCCTCTCCTCTTTGAAACCTAGCTCCTATACAAATGCAACACCAATTTCATCATAACTCGAGATCAAGCAAATGGAATTAAATCTGGCGTGTGCAGGTTTTGGAAGATAAGATATGTTTCTGTGATGGTTTGCAACGCTTCCCCCTTCTGGAAAGAGGGGCTCTCATACAAATGAACCAAAAATTTCTGCATTACTCGAGAACTAATCAGAGAATAAATCAATTTTAGGCGAAACAAAGTTCATCGGGTCTGCTAGTTAAAAAATTAATATTAAAATGTAAAAAAATAAAAAAAAACTCCTCGGATTTGTTAAAGAAAGTTTAGAAAGTTCTCAAAATTATCCGGTAAATGTTGTTGTTGCCCCTCAAATTGTTATTTTTGAGGAAACAATCCGAAGGGGGGAGGGTGGGGTGGCGTGAGACATATTTTAAAAAAAATATTTATATCGGACTAATAATATTTTGTCCAATTAAATGCGCGCCTGAATCAGAAGGATTTAACTTTGATTCAGGAAGTGTGAATGCACTTAAGATTTTTATTATAATACGTGGGTGCAATCATGCGGTACTTATTGTACACGACAAAAGCTTCGTAACGCATACGTTCTTGAAACGGGCTATATGAATTACAATCGAGCTATCATCTTCTTGCACCTTGATTCAAAAGTAATAATATTGATAAAATGGTTGCACGAATATTTTATCCAAAGTGACACTCAGTGTTGGTAGAATCATACTCAAATCAGAATCATCGGGCTCGCCTGCGATTCTGTAGGGGGAGCATCGCGCTTGAGTTTCTCGGCCAGAATCGCATCGCTTCGCTCACTCACCGAAAAATGATTTCGTTCTAAAAAGCGTCAAATCGCAATCGAGGCATATGTTTTGTTTATATATGCAATTATTAGCCATTGTTTTAGACAAAAAAACAGTTAATTCAATGCATTCAACAATGAAGAACACGTAAATATCATGCAATATGCAAATTGCAATTCGAATCATGAACATATCTCTAGGCCATGATTTTGATGGGATTTGACTCACGCATGGTTTGAATCGCCGATGAGATTTGAGATTTTGAGACGTTTACTACTCTACGCATCACAACCAAATTAATTGGGATTTGGTACATGATTGACATTTTATGATTTCTAGTGATGCACGAAAACAAGATATGCCTATGATTGGAATGTTTCTGAATAATAAATGTTGCAAACGGAAAAGAGGATGCTCCCCTATAGGGCTTCTTCTATTGAAATATTTCATCAAATGCTTCAAAACCCAAATGTAGGCAATTCGGATCGAAGAAAGGCATCATTATCACTGAGGAATACATTTGGGTTTTCATAGTAAATTTTTTAAACAATTGGCGTATCCAACAATTTCCATATCTTAAGATACGCTAGTTTTGTTCGAAACCAGTGACATAAGTAATCAAATGCATGATGGCACTACAATCCTCAATGAACAAAACTGCCTTACGTAGTTTACGTTGGGCGGTTGTGTCTTGTACATAACCCTTCTGATTTTTTTATTTTCGCTCAAAAAAATATAACCTAGCTTAGAAAATATCCCGTTGATCCGTTTATGGGTTGTAACCAGCGTTAGAGACATGCGCCGCGGTCCGAAAATCGACAACGACGGCATTTTGGTTGGCGTTACGTCGAAAGCCATTTTAGCAAACGGCAACGGAGCGATTTTGTTATTGCATTTGTAACCTAAAGATTTTTTCTTGATATTTTAAGACATTAACGGGAGAGTTCCTACACAGAGAAAAATAGTTTTTTTATAATTTTGTTTTAAAGGTATGAGAAATTTGGTATTTTCAAGAGCTTGTTGCCGAGATTTCTGGCTTTCGGAATGAAATCTTGAATAACCTTCAGGGGATAAAAGTTTCATTTAAGATTGCCAGGAAGGGTGACTGCCGCGTTTTGCCGGGATCCTTTGACGGTCGCAAAAAGAAGCGGCATAAATTCTTCACGTACGACGACAAAACTGAACGATTGTTCAAAGTCGTCTTGAAAGGTCTCCCTTGTGATGATAAATCACTGGATGAGATTAAAATTGAAATTTCCAAATAACTTGGATTTGCGCCAGTCCAAGTAATTAAGATGAAAAATAAATCTCACTCTGGTACTTCCCAGAGAGGTATTTCTGAAGAATTTTATTTAGTTCACTTTAACAAAAGTGAACTAAATAATTTGAAAAGTTTGGAAAAGGCCTGTATTATGTCCCATGTCCGTGTTACATGGGAACATTTCCGCAGGCCTGGGGGAAATTTACAAAACTCCACACAGTGCCGTAAGTGCCAAAAGTGGGGTCACGGAACTAAACATTGCTACATGGATGCTAAATGCATGATTTGTGGTGGAACCTATCACGCCAAGGACGCCTGTCCTGTGAGAGAAGATTCCAATAAATTTAAATGTGCCAATTGTGGGATAATCATAAATCCAATTTCTGGGAATGCCCTTGACGCAAAAAAGTTTTGAATTCCCGCCCAATATTGATGACGGGAAATTCCAATAGGATCCCAGATTCGCCGGGTAAACATATTTCAAACGCTCAAAATCCGCCATCATTTGCCGGTCAAGTAGTTCATAGCCACCACAATCAACGAACAAATTTTGCTCCTACCTCTCACCGAATAACGAACAGTTCATCGAATTTTTCAAAAACGCTCACCTATGCAAGCATCGCTGCAGGCAAGCAAATTTTCATTTCCGAAAATTTACCGACGATGAATGATTTTCATACCCATTCATCAACTGAAAATAACGTGAGGCAAAGGCAATACCAAAGAACTCGCGATCCCGCGTTGAAAGTTATTTGACGAGATTTGCAAAATGAAATTAAAAAACGTTTCGCTATTCTGAGAAATACCAACTTTGAGAATAATGTCTCTTCCACCGCATAAAGAGGAAAATAAAATTTTATTAACAAATGGCGAAAAGGCTCAAAAACTTGCTCAACAGTTCGATAGTGGCCGATTAGGCCGATTAGGCCGAAGGCCATTTGGCCGAAGGTCATTAGGCCGACCGGTCATTCCGGCCGAATTAGCAAGAAGAAGCAAGAAGTGAAAATGAGAAGTTATTTCTTCACCTTACCTCTTCTTCGTTCTCCCTTCTTGTATCTCCTTCTTCTTTCTTCCTTCTTCCTTATTCCTTCTTCCTTTTTTCTTCTTCCTTCTTCCGTATTCCTTAATTTTTGCTTCTTCTTCTTTCTTCTTCCCTCTTCCTTCTACCTTCTTCTTTCTTCCTTCTTCCTTCTGCCTTATTTATTTTGCCTTCTTCCTTCTTTCTTCTTTCTCTTTCCCTCATCATTCTTTCTTCTTCTTTCTTCCCTCTTCCTCTTCTTTCTTCCTTCTTCCCTCTCCCATTTTCTCTTATTTTTTCTTTCATTATCTTTCTTCTTTCTACTTCCCTCTTCCTTCTACCTTCTTTCTTCTTCCCTCTTCCTTCTACCTTCTTTCTTCTTCCTTCTTCTTTATTCTTTCTTCTTTCTTCTGTTTTCTTCCTTCTTCCTTCTGCCTTCTTTCTTCTTTCATCTTCCTTTTTCCTTCTTTATTCTTCCTTCTTTCTTCTTCCTTCTTCCTCTTTCCCTGATCCTTCTTCCTTCTTCTTTCTTAGTTCTTCCTTCTTTATTCTTCCTCCTTCCCTCATCCTTCTTCCTTCTTCCCTCTTCATTCTTCCTTCTCCCTTCTTCCTTCGTCCGTCTTCCTTCTTTCTTTTTCCTTCTTCCCTCTTCCTTTTTCCATCTTCTTTCTTAATTCTTCCTTCTTATTTCTTCCTTATTCATTGTTTCTTCTTCCTTCTTCCTTCTTCCTTTTTCTTTCTTCCTTCTTCCTTCTTCCTCCTTCCTTCTTAGTTCTTCCTTTTTCCTCCTTCCTTCTTCCTTCTTATTTCTTCTATCTTCCTTCTTCCTTCTTCCTTTTTCCTTCTTCCTTTTTATTTCTTCTATCTTCCTTCTTCCTTCTTCCTTTTTCCTTCTTCCTTTTTATTTCTTCCCTCTTCCTTCATCCTTCTTCCGTTTTCCTTTTTCCTTCTTTCTTCTCCCTTCTTCCTTCTTCCTTCTTCTATCTTCCTTCTTCCTTCTTCCTTCTTCCATCTTCCTTCTTCCTTCTTCCTTCTTCCTTCTTCCTTCTTCCTTCTTCCTTCCTTCTTCTTCTTACTTCCTTCTTCCTTCTTCCTTCTTCCTTCTTCCTTCTTCCTTCTTCCTTCTTCCTTCTTCCTTCTTCCTTCTTCCTTCTTCCTTCTTCCTTCTTCCTTCTTCCTTCTTCCTTCTTCCTTCTTCCTTCTTCCTTCTTCCTTCTTCCTCTTCCTTCTTTCTTCTTCCTTCTTCCTTCTTCCTTCTTCCTTCTTCCTACTTCCTTCTTCCCTCTTCCTTCTTCCTTCTTCTTTCTACCTTCTTTCTTCTTCCTTCTTCCTTCTTCCTTCTTCCTTCTTCCTTCTTCCTTCTTCCTTCTTCCTTCTTCTTTCTTCCTTTTTTCTTCTTCCTTCTTCCTTCTTCCTTCTTCCTTCTTCCTTCTTCCTTCTTCCTTCTTCCTTCTTCCTTCTTTCTTCTTTCTTCTTCCTTCTTCCTTCTTCCTTCTTCCTTCTTCCTTCTTCCTTCTTCCTTCATCCTTCTTCCTTCATCCTTCTTCCTTCTTCCTTCGTCCTTCTTTTTTCATCCTTCATCCTTCTTCTTTCTTCCTTCTTCCTTCTTCCTTCTTCCTTCTTCCTTCTTACTTCTTCCTTCTTCTTCCTCCTTCTTCCTTCTTCCTTTCTACTCCTTCCTCATTGCGCACTACTCACTTCTCACTCCCCAGTTCTCATTCGGCCTAATGGCTATTCGGCCTAATGACCGTTCGCCCAGTGGCGTAGCCATGGGGGTGGTTTTGGACATAAACCCCCCCCCCAGAACAGAAACTGTTTTTGACCCTTCGTTGGACACTAATTTGGATGAAGTGAGATCTATTACTAGAAAATTTAAAAATATGATTACCCCGGGTGATGATGGTAACTTCCTGAGAGCTCTTTATCCTTTTTGGTTAATTTATTTAACAAAATGACCTGTAAGGGATGGTGTTCCTGGGCTGGGCACTTACTTGCAAAAATGGAAAATTTCCCCGAATGCTTCCAAAACTCAGCTTATAATTTTCCCACATAAGCCGAGAGCTTCTTATTTGAAACCTTCTAGCAGACAGATTGTCACTATGAATGGAGTTCCAATTAATTGACTTAGCGAAGCTAAATGTTTAGGACTTCTGCTAGATCAAAAATTAATTTTTAAACACAAACAAATATATTAAGTGTCTATATCCACTTATAAACTGAAAATCAAAACTTTGTCTTAAGAACAAACTCTTGATTTACAAACAATTTTTTAGACCAGCCATGTTGTATGCTATGCCAATATGGACTAGTTGCTGCAATACCAGAAAGAAGGCACTTCAGGGGATTCAAAATAAAATTTTGAAAATGATTCTAAAGTTGCCTCCGTGGTATGGTACCAACGAACTTCAAAGAATTTCTAATATTGAGACATTGCAACAAATGTGGAACAAAATAATTTCCAATTTTAGTCAAAAATCGTTGCAATCTTTTATGGCAACGATAAGCTCCTTGTACCCTTAGTATACATTAGATTAAGTTTACTTTAAGTTTAAATCATTGTAATTCCTACATGGTTCAATTTAACCAGAGGAAAAATCCTAACTGCCAGAGGCAATTGAAATGTATTAATAAAAATCAAACATGTAACATAGCAAATAAGGACGATAGTGTTAAGAAAACACGGAACACCTAGTCTAAGAGATGAATGCATGTATTAGATAAATAGCTAATAAAATTAGTTAAAAGTAAAACAATCATACCCTATGCATCAAAAGCAATTTCTCCTAAAAAGACACCCTTTAGTATGACTCTTAGTACAACTACCAGACTTTGAAGTGATCGATAAGCTTCGCTTTCATTCATCTACAGGGGTTTGACAAAAAGGTTGAGATAGGCAACATTTTGTCGAAGTTAAAATCAGCATACCTTTGCGTAGAATAATCCGATTTTGATAAACCGGGACGCGGGACCAACGGACGCGGAAACTATTCTAGTATGCTATCCCTGTTCAAAACCTTAGATTGGCCATTGACGTTAAAAATGCATTTTTTTTTCTTCTGCTCGTCATTTTATGTGACGTTTACTTCCATCATGTTTCATGCTTTCCCCAGAAACTGTAGCTAATATGCTGACCAATACTGGCTGCAGATCAACAATCCGTCAAGTATACGCAGAGATATGGCATTTCCATGAAAACGGTACGAGATTGGCACTACACCCTAGACAAATGACACTTTCGTGGAACACCGGAACCTGTTACAAATTAGACAGTGAGCCTAACAGTCCAACAAATGTATCTTTAATTTTAATGCATCAAAAATTTAATTTTACTTTCAGATTCTATGTTCATCGTCTTGGGAAAACATGAATTTTAACACCCATATGCATTAACACCCAGATGGTTCCAAAACCTGCTCCTGCTTGAAAGTTTTGAAAGTCATGAAGTTAGATACCGGAAGATGATCATTGAGGCGAAGATGATCATTTGATAAGTCAGTCAAAAGTGCCTAATTTTTTTATGAAACGGTGGTCTAGTAGGTCAACCATATTATCTGTTCAAGTAATGTTACCGCTAGGTAGAAAATCCGAGTTTTTCGATTATAATCATGAAAGTGTAGTTTGTGGAAGAAATAATAATAGCCTTGGACATGTTTTAAAAAATTATTAGGTTTTCAGAAATCGTCAAGTCT
The DNA here is from genome assembly GCF_024139115.2 of Armigeres subalbatus. NCBI lineage: Eukaryota > Metazoa > Arthropoda > Insecta > Diptera > Culicidae > Armigeres > Armigeres subalbatus. The sequence continues at coordinate 2,607 of NW_026942677.1, read as the reverse complement.
CACAGATAGAAAAATCCACTGAAATTTACGCTAAAAATCATGCACATAAATGGAACGCCATTATTAGCGTAATTCCACACGGGATCTAGCCTTAATGTATACAATATTTGACGTGAAACGTCAATATTGCATACAAGTTGTAAACAATCTTGTTAGGAAGAGCACAATTTAAGCTTAGAATAGTGTAGATTTCCGCATTTCAAGTTTTACGCGCCGTTTATTTTTCATTATTTTTCATCGTTTTTCAAGCCCAAACAATCAATTTGTAAATTCTCATATATCTGGATTAATTTCTACGAATTTACATGCAAATCCAAGAAGTGTAACAAATAATGAAATTGATTGATCAGGGAAGAATTGCTGTTAAAAATATGATCGGATCTAAGCATTGCGAAGATGTAATGTTAGCTAGCCAAATGTTGAATTTCACTATTTCGACTCATTTATGCTTCTCCACATTTGAGCATTTGAAATTAGGTTTAAAATAAAGAAAAACATGAAGAATATTCATCGATTGCACTCGAATTAGATTCAAGAAGAATAATTTAAAAATGAATGAAAGAATCAACTCGTGAATTGCGGGTGGTATTCGATTAGAATGTTGGTTCCTTTTGGAAAACAAAAAAAAAGTTGTTCGGGATGCCTCGTTTGTTTTTATTGTAAATACTCAGGAAACTAAAGATAAGAAGCTTAGTTGAAAATTTAGCGATGGTCATTTTTTTGTGATAATATTGTTCTACTGGACACGCCGTGTAAACTGGAAGAACATTGCCCAAGACCGACGATTACGGAGCACTACAATACGTTAGGCATAGGTGAATCAATGCTGTAGCCAACCAGGTCAGAAAATATTATTTTCGAATAAAGAATCTAAATTGCATTGCACTTGCACTTTCGCGCGCATTTCGATTAATTTAAGGACAAATATCGTGATTTTAAAACACAAATTCATTTTCAGTGCAAGACAACAACAAACCAGCTGGCTCTCCCATACTAAAATACAGGATGGCTGAAAAGTGAATTTTGCAAATTGGAACACCTAGTGGTGTACTCATCTTGGTTAAGACATTCGTAACATACGTAAGAACCCAGGTAAGAACTAAACCCTACTTCAATCACCGGGTAATTGAAGGAAAAAATCAACAAATAATTTCCTTGTTTGAAGCTAAGCAATAAAATGCCATTTTCGAACATAACCTCACTACATAGAGAGTCAATGTCATGAGTTGTTTTTACATGTGGTCATCGGTTTCCAATAAACTTTCTACAAGAGTGGAGTTATCTAACACGTGGTGGTAACTCCTCCCTCATGTATAGAGGCAGTAATGACGGGCATCAATTAAATGCAAATTCCCGCCACAGTCGGAAGTAACGAACCGTATCACTTTTACTGCCAACTTTTCGGTTATCTTGTAAATGGTGGAAAGAGAGTGAAATCTGTTATAAAAATATTACAAGTTAATCGATTTCGAATGCAGCAGGAGCAGCCCTCAGATCATACGCTGTCCGATGCACTTTTTTCGAACAATTAATAGCCACTTCATTAGCGGCGTCAACGGCAATGATGCCCGGTGGCGCTCGGTGGTGCAATAAAAGTTTCACTCGAAAAATTGTAAATCAGTCTGCTTTCCGCCCATGCAGCATCTTCTTCTTGGCGTGATAGCATCACTTGTTTGTTAGTTGGAAAAATATCCCATTATCAGCAGTGGGCAGACATGACCGACACGGCGGGAGCCGCTAAACAGAAGTGAAATGGTTTCCATTTCCTTTCTCGAGCGGCGGAGATACGTTATGTCCCTAACAAGAGATATCGACATGTGGCGAAGGCATGCGTAAGTACAGCGAGTGAGGTTTGATCGGTATGTGAGCATGAGGAATGCATTTTCCTCAATTTGGACACGCATTGATGAGAAGCTTTTCTTTTCGGGCGTTGCCGACTGAAATTTGCACAATGCCATCGTGATCTATCAAAAGAGATGCTGTTGAAATCAAATAGATGAATTTCAATGGAATTAGCATCAGCAAGCATAAATACATCGATGATGATGAAAATAGCACAGCCATATACCCTTGTGAAGGATTGAGCTAGGAAATTTATCTGGGGGACTGGAAACTAGGTATAGAAAAGGCTAGATCCACCGAAAAATCACTTTAAAAAAGTATTAAGAAAAAAAGATCTACCGCGTTTCGAACCGTTGGAGCGCCGTTGCACTGGACGTTATCGCCATCCGAAATCTCTATCACCCGACCAGTCACACGTTGATTCAGGTTGCCGGATGCAGAGCAACCTAGGGTAGGATGGATCCGCCGCTAAGGACTATCCAAGTAGACCGCGAACAAGGCGGGAGCTTAATGGCTCAACGATTAATTATTTATTACAGTCGACTCTCTACATCTCGATGTTCCACATCTCGATATCTTTCCCTATGTCGATGATTTGCTCAGTCCCTTCAATCTACCCAGTACCCACCTATATTTGTAAAGAGCGATCCGCCAGGTTTTCGGTTCTGCAGCGAGAGCGTGAAAGTGATGCCGGCAAATTAGAACCATCTTCAATCCGTCGTGGAGTTTCTCGAGGTACTATACTCATGACCACCCCGGCACGAA